>NW_015165306.1:0-88851 GCF_001447785.1 Gekko japonicus | reverse complement strand
AGATTGGGGATTCCATCTCCAAATAGGGAGGTTTTGCCAGAGTGGTCTCACTGTCCCTCTAAAAAAGCAGTGACAATTCCATGAGTGGTGGCAGCAAACTTAAGGAGTGAACTACGCCCAGGGGACGAGGGTGGGAGGCAAACAGCTGAGTTGTAAACTGGAGCCCGTTTTGCCACAGTAGGCAACCAAGCTTGTTTCAGACAAAGGAAGAAAACCCTTTGCAGGCCTTTGTGAGGAACTCATTGGGGCCAGTCCTGACTAGGCTTGCCAGCTGCAGGTAGGGGGATTTCTAAAGATTTTCTGTTAGAGTTTATGGAAGCCAGGGTTTGGGGAGGGGAGAGGACTCAGCCCACCTTCCAAAGCAGTTATTTTCTCTGGGAGCGAGAGATCAGTTCTCTGGAGTTCAGTTGTGATACCTGGTGATCTTCAGGCTCCACCTGGAGGTTGACTACCCTAGGCATAGCAGTCAGTGCTTTGGAGCAGCGTCTACTAGATCCAGGTTCTTGCTGTAGAAGCTGAGTGGGTGATTTTGACCAGTCACAGACTTTCAGCCTAACCTACCTCACAGGGTTTTTGTGCAAGTTAAAAGGGGGAGAGGAGAATCATGTAAGCTGCTTTGGGCCCCAATGCAGAGGAAGACTACTTTTCCTCCTGGGAAACCATTGTTGCCAATCTCCAGGTAAGGGCTGGAGATCACTCAGAATTACAACTGCTCTCCAGATGGCAGAGATCAGTTCCACTGGAGAAAATGGTGGACTCTGTGTCCTTATACCCTGCTGGAATGCACCCCCCCCATAACTGCCAATGTGACATGGCAGTCAGGGCTTCAGAGCATGGTAGAGGCTGCAGATGGGGGGGGAGATGGAAAGCTGAAGAGTGAGGAGGAAATAAAGGTAGTCTGATTGCTGGGAAGGAGATAGGGTTGCCAAGTCCAGGGGGGAGATTCCTGGAGATTTGAGGGATGGTATCTGGAGAGGATGAGGTTTGAGGAGGGGTGGGACCTCAGACAGGTACAATGCCATAGACTCCACCCTCCCAACCAGCCATTCCCTCCTGGGGAACCACTGTTGCTAATCTCCAGGTGAGGGCTGGAGATCACTCAGAATTGCAATTGATCTTCAGGAGGGAGGGGGGAGGAGATGGAAAGCTGAAATCAGAGGGGCAGATAATGGCAGGCTGATGCTTGGCTGGGAAGGAGATAGGGTTGCCATCTCCAGGTTGGGAAATTCCTGGAGATTTGAGAGGTGGAGCCTGGAGAGGGTGGGGTTTGAGGAGGTCACCTCAGAAAATTGATGCAGAATGCCCAAGGCCTTGGCACTTTCCCAGAGCCTCTTTTTAGAACTCGTATTTATTTCCACAATGGGCCTTATTCCTAGTTAAAAAATAATGCAAGATACAATGAGAAGTGAATCCGTTATTGCAGATTGAATTTAAATGTAGGTACTAGGTTTGGGACAGTCTGAGTGCTGTGATGTTAGCTCTGTGCCCTGGCATTGTTCTAAAGTATTTTAAATTTCAGTTGTGGTGTTGATATCTCAGCCAGCCCATGGAAATTACACATAATGTCTAAGTACACTGTCCAGAATGGGCTTGCCCAGTTTATGATGCATTGAGCTAAATATAGAGCACTAGCTATATACTGGAGCATCCAAGGAGCCTGACAATCTCAGCAGGGAAGGGTAGAAGAGTATTCATTCATTCATAGTGCCCCATTCTCACAGGGAGTATTTATTTATTTATTTACTTTAAAGTGAGCCACGTAACAAATTGGTGCCCTGACTTAGATGGCCCAGGCTAGCCTGATCTCATCAAATCTCGCAAGCTAAGCAGGGTTTGGCCTTGTCAGTACTTGGATGGGAGACCACCAAGGAAGTTCAGGGTCACTATATAGATGCAGGCAATGGCAAAACACCTCTGAACCCCTCTTGCTTTGAAAACCAGATGGGGTCACCATAAGTTGGCTGTGACTTGATGCCACTTTCCACCACCACCAACAATGGGTGGTCAATGGAGTGTCTGCAGAATGGGAGTAATATACATGCTCTGTCATGCTACCAATAATAGTCTAGCAGTGGCTTTCCACACCAGATGAAGTTTCCACGTTTTGAGGTGAGACCAATATATAGTGTATTACAGTAGTCTAGTCTTGATGTTACTGTGGTGTGGATCCAGGTGACCAGATCAGCTGCATCAAGGAAAGGGGCCATTTATGGGCTATGCTGAGTTGGCAGAGAGTGCTTTTTGCAGCTGTATTAACTTGCTTATCCAATAATGAGGTTGGATCTAGTAAAATGCTACGGCTTTTAACTGAGTCAGCAAGGTTCAGTTGAACTCCATCAAAAATGGGAAGAATTATGTCCTTTAAAACCTCCACTTTCCCAACCAGCATTACCTGACTTTTCAGAGTT
Source organism: Gekko japonicus (assembly GCF_001447785.1). NCBI lineage: Eukaryota > Metazoa > Chordata > Lepidosauria > Squamata > Gekkonidae > Gekko > Gekko japonicus. The sequence continues at coordinate 86,443 of NW_015165306.1, read as the reverse complement.
TAGTTTCAATTTGTTCACTCTTAGCCAGTTAACCGCAGTAGCCAAGCAGCTATTTAGCTCTTCTGCTGCATCACCAGGAGATGTATAGAGCTGGGTATTGTCAGCATATTGATGACAGCCAATGCTTCGTCTGTGAATGATTTGACCTAAGGGCTTTTTATAGAGATTGAAAAGCATGGGTCCCACACTGAGGACAATTGGTTTCCAATAGCAACCCTTTTAGTCTGATCCATGAGGAATGATTTGAACCAGTTCATTGCACATCCCTGATACTTATTTCTGCCTCCCATCATCTCAACAAGAAAGCATGATATACTGTACCAAAGGCTGCAGATAGATCCAATAACAGCAACAGAAAGGCATGGACTTTGTCTACACTCAGACGGAGGTCATCAACTAAAGCTAGCAATGCTGTCTCTGTCCCATAGCCTGGCCTGAAGCCAGACATAAAAGTGTCTAGAACAGATGAGTTATCCAAGAAGACTTGGAGCTGGTCTGCGTCTGCTTTCTCAATCACTTTGCCTAGAAAGGGTAGATTGGAGACCAGGTGATAATTGTTTCTTAAGAAGCAGACAGATAACCACCTCTTTGAGGGGCTGAGGGTAGGTGCCCTGAGTTAGCAACCGATTTATAATAGATGCTATGGGATTGTTGATGTGGTCTTTACATGAGTTTAACAGCCAGGATGGGCAAGCATCTAGGGCACAAGTAGTGGCCTTCACAGATCCCAGGATCTTGTCTACATCCATCATGAAAACAGGGTTAAAATGGTCTGTTAATAGACCAGGCAGCGTATTAGGCCTTTCTTCTGGTGTACCTGTGTTACAGCTGGCATCCAAATCAGTGCATAGTCTCAATATTTTATCAGCAAAAAATTTGGCAAAACTGCAGCCCCAACAGAACACATGTTTGGAATCCTAAAATTCCCCAGAGCATTCTAGAATCCAGTTGGATTCATGACCCTCCATGGGTGGACCACTTTAACTGGTCTCCCTCTCACGCAGGGTGTTGGAGCAACATTCACCTTGGCTTTAAGTCGGTAGTGGTCAAATCTCCAGCCTGGAAACCAAGCCTTCCCTCCAAGGCTCAGTGAAAAGATTAAGTCCAGAATGTGACCTCTTTCATGTCTTGGGCCAATCACAATTTGGGAGAGACCCAAGGCAGTCAAAAAGCCATAAAATCCTGGACAGGTCTGACAAGTTGTCCCCAGCTTGAATGTTGAAGTATTCCAGAATGATTAGTTTAGGACCACATCCAACAGTACCTTGCCAAACTGGATCATCATTTCAATGGGGCGGCGTTGGTGCTAGTGCTGAGGGTCAGGAGCTTGGGAGTGCTCCTGGATGCCGCCTTGACAATGGAGGCCCAGGTAGCAGCCACTGTCAAAGCAGTCTTTTACCATCTCCGGCTGATCAGGCAGTTGGTTCCCCTCCTCGAATGCAATGACCTGGCAACAGTGATCCACCTGGTATAGTGCTATGGTCACCTCGAGACTAGACTACTGCAATGCTCTCTACATGGGGCTGCCTTTGTTGCAAATCCAGAAGCTGCAGCTGGTGCAAAATGCTGCAGCCAGGCTGCTGATGGACCTCTCTACACGAGAGCAAATCCGGCCTGTGCTGAAGGCATTGCACTGGCTGACAGTAGCATACCAGATTCGTTTCAAATTGCTGGTTTTGACCTTTGAAGCCCTGTATAGTTGGGGGCCTGCCTATCTGAGGGACCGCCTTTCCCCATATGTTCCCCAGAGAGCACTGAGGTTAGGGTCACAAAACCGCCTGACTTTCCCTGGTTCGAAAGACGCCAGATTGCCTCAACCAGGGACAGGGCTTTTTCAGTGGCGGCTCCATACTGGTGGAATGAGCTCCTGGAAGACATCAGGGCCCTGTGGGACCTTTTACAGTTCCACAGGGCCTATAAAATGGAGCTCTTCCACCAGGCTTTTGATTAGGAGCCGCCACTAGCACCAACATATCTGAACTGCTAACAATCAAACAGTTAAGGCCCACATGTTGAGAGCAACAAGAACAGCTAATGGCATGGGTATGGCCACAGTGTACTCTTTACCATCTAACACTGCCTTGGAGAGGCTACCGCCATCTATATGCAACAGCACTTTATTTATATAATTTGATTGCTTGTCTGAATTTCAGATTATTGCTTTGTGGATGCATCTATGTTTTATTGTATTTACTCTGTTATATTTTAACTTGTAATCCGCCCTGAGCCTGCCCATGGGGGGAGGGAGGAATATAAATAGAAAATATAAATAAATAAATAAATAAATAAATAAATTTAGGGTGGCAAATTTAATACATTAGTATTTGTGCAGACTTACTATGGAGGACTTCTGGTTCTGGTCTTGAGGCAAGGGAAGTGTTGTTGCTGCGGTCCATTTTATTTTTAAACTTTTTATTTGTATTTTTCTATTTTACCTATTTTATTCTATCTGTTGTTTTCACTAGAAGCATATGGAAGTAATGTCTCTACTTTTAGCTTGCTGGTTTTTTGACTAGGCTTGTCGATTAGATTTCAACCTCTTTAGGCTTCAGCCTGCTGATAAGGCTATGCTTGTGGAGATTGAGTTCAAGGTCGGGAAGATGAGAAGCTAGCCTTGAGAGTCTTTATCTGTTTATACAGCTTTGATAAGGATATTTCGACATTCTTCTGTATGACTTTTAACTTGTTGTAACATATTAATAACAATATCTATTTAAATAGCACTTGTGGGATTTAAATAACATTTGACTCTTTAAATAGGACTGTGTTGCATTATTGAATGAAATTTAGTTAAATCCCCAATGCAGTTGTCTCATTGGGGTGGGAAACTGCTAAAATTGTTAAAACCTCTCATATTATACTTTTTAGAATATTTTGCTTTATCTTAGTTGTTGCTTTTGTCTGCCTATTTTATCAGAGTTATTTCTGTTTAAATGCATCTTTTGGCTACTGCAGAGCTACAGTGTTTTAGTGCGAAGACTTGATCTTGGTCTTCTTCCCTATCATCCACAGCAAGAGTTTTAAATTTAATTATTTGGAATTGGGATCTGCAAATTTTGAGATTTTGCAAATCTTGTAAACCCTGAGACCTTTGGATCGCCTGATTCTTGGACCTTGATAAATCTTTGGACTTTTGGACCTTGGGTTCTGTTCCAAGCCACATCACGAGTAAAAAAAGACAATACTCATTTGGTGATCAAAAGGATTCCTTAATGAAACAAAGTAAACTTGAGGAGTTTTTTAATGCATTCCCAAACTCAAACAGATTTGACATTTTAAAGCATGACCAGGAGTGCCCTAAATCACCTTCAGTTTCCAGTCACACCTTGTTTTTTGATCCAACTAATCCTGCTATTGCTAATCTGGAGTCTTGTTCCTCTAATCTTCTACAGATCTTAGCTTCACAGACTTTTCTGATCACAGAAACCTACAGAAGATCTACAGCAAATTCGAACTAGCTGTTAATAAATCATGTTTATGTAGTATCAACCAGGTTAAATTTCACAGTACTGGGACTAATACATATCGGCTAACTGGGATGGAAGAGTCTTCTGCTCAGGAGAATCACCCAAAACACTTTGATTCTGGTTCAGTCAAGTATGACCCACTCTCTGTTTACCTTGAAATTTCACCCTGTCAAGGAACAACAATATTTTGATCATCTAAGTGGCAAGTTAAGCACCACTTGTCCTAATTGGAGATATTTGTTTCCAGAATTAATATAAAGAAAATTAGAAAGGTCGGTAGTTCAGCAGTTCGAGACCTGAGTGTCACATGACGGAGTGAGCTCCCGTCTCTGGTCCCAGCTTTTGCCATCCTAGCAGTTAGAAAGCAAGAAATTGCAAGTAGATAAATAGGTACCACTTTGGTGGGAAGGTAATAGTATTCCTTGCACCTTGGTGTCTAGTCATGCTGGCCACATGACCACAGAAATGTCTTTGGACAGTGCTGGCTCTTCAGCTTGGAAACAGAGATGAGCACTGCATCCCTAGAGTCAGATTCAACTGGCTTTTGAGCAAGGGAAACTTTTACCTTTACGAAGACCCTTTATATCCGAAGCTGGTGCTGTCATTTTTCTCAAAATCATTTCTTTGCCTTCTTTTAGACAAAGGGACTATATGGGTAATTTCAACATTATTATTAAGCGACATTTCATGAATTCTGATGTAAAACTGCTCCTTCCAGAGAATTTGAGGGGTCCTGATGGTAAACAAAGAAATATTTTACCTAAATCAGTGATGATTAGTGAACTTCCTGAAAAGTCTTGTCTTCCTTCAAGCATGAAGACCAATCATGTCTCTCTTCTGCCTATTGACCTGACAATACCATCTCCCTGCAAGAAGTGACGGAAGTGCAATAACCTCCTAGTAATAACAAGTTCCAATGAATTGAATGGTTTAGCTGCTCATTGTGATCAAATTAATTCTAACTTACATTGCTCTTTCAGCAGATTACCACCCTTTGATCAGTCTTCTATGCTAACCATTGCCTTGGTAAAATGTGATAATAAGCTACAAGATGCTGGGGTTCCTGCTATCATGCCAGTGCCAAAGAACCTTTTTCTTCCTTACATCCCCCCTCAAACTAGTGTTATAAATGTACTGGAAGACCCTGATGCTACTGTTCCTCTTGAAGCTGAGGACTCATTCTTTTTCCTGGGCAATGATTCCTCTAGAATGACATATTATAGTTGAGAAGAAGACTGCTAGTCATATCCAGTCTGCTGATCAAATTTCAAGATCATTAGGTTTGAAAATACTCTCCTAGAATTTAGCTGGATGGTCTTCTTGTATTTCATCCTATGAGGTGCAAGAGTTAATTAGTGCACATGATATCATACTGTTGCAAGAAACCTGATCCAAAGAACATATATACTTCCCTGGTTTTGTATCTTTTGTTAGCCCTGCTATTCCCAGCTCCAAGGGAGGCAGACCCAAGTTGGCCTCACCTGTTTGAGTTATTCCTCTTTTAGATGCCAAAGCCTAGAGTTGATCCTAGACTTAGACTATATATTGGCTGTTAAACTTGAATTTGAGGGCCATCTTCTGATTTTGCTCACTATCTATATGTCTCCAGGGATATCCATTGGTGATTACTTATCTTTATGGAAGGTCATTGATAGTAGAATATCTCCTGTTTTATATGATTATCCCAAAGCATTTCTTCTGTTAACTCATGATATGAATATGTTGTCGAAGGCTTTCATGGCTGGAGTTCATTAGTTGCTGTAGATTTTCCAAGATGTTTGGCCGTGGTCTTGGCATTGTAGAACCTGACGTTTCACCAGTAACTGTGACTGGCATCCTCAGAGGTATAAACACAGAAAGATGGAATACTCTCTGCGTACTGACCGTATGGTGACTTGCCTGCCTCGTGCGAAGGTAGTGGACATTACACGTGTTTTAGATAGGCTGGTAGATAGTGCTGGGGAGGAGCCAGTGGTTGTGGTGCATATCGGCACCAACGATGTGGGGAAATGCAGTCGTGAGGTCCTGGAGGAGAAATTTAGGCTGCTGGGCAGGAAACTTAGGTCCAGGACTTCCAAGGTAGCTTTCTCAGAAGTGCTACCTGTTCCACATGCAGGGCTGGAGACACAGCCACAGATCAGGAGTCTCAATGCGTGGATGAGACGATGGTGTAGGCGGGAAGGTTTCAAGTTTGTTAGGCACTGGGATGCTTTTTGGAACAAGAGGGAGCTGTACAGGCGAGACGGAAAATGTCTCGCTGAAAATGTCGAGACAGTGTGTGACTGCAATAAAAAAGGCCAGTGCCATGCTGGGGAATATTAGGAAGGGTATTGAAAACAGATCAGCCAATATCATAATGCCCCTATATAAATCAATGGTGCGACCTCATTTGGAATACTGTGTGCAGTTCTGGTCACCACACCTTAAAAAGGATATTATAGCTTTGGAAAAAGTGCAGAAAAGGGCAACTCGAATGATAAAAGGGTTGGAACACTTTCCCTATGAGGAAAGGTTAAAGCGCTTAGGGCTCTTTAGCTTGGAGAAAAGACGACTGAGGGGTGACATGATCGAGGTTTATAAGATTATGCATGGGAAAGAGCAGGTGTTTATAAAGTTTATACTGTATTATTCGAGAGGGTGGAGCATTGCGGGAGGCCAGGAAAAAGGGGGGAAGGAGTGGAAGAAAGGGATATATGGGGGGGGGATGAAAGTATACAAAATGTAATGTTGTTTGCTAATATATCCAAATAATAAAAATTGTGTTATATTAAAAAAAAAACCCAGTGGGAGGGCTTCTAATGTCCTGGCCCCACTGGTGGACCTCCTGATGGCACCTGGTATTTCTGGCCACTGTGTGACACAGAGTGTTGGACTGGATGGGCCTGATCCAACATTGGCATCTCTTATGTTCTTATGTTATCTGTACCATCTAGATAAGGATGGCTTTCAAAGCTCATGGTTAAAATTAGTTGATGATAGGCTTCAGAGAATGGGCTTTTCTTTCGAGCTCATTAACCAAATGGATTACCCTCTGCATGCAAGCTGATTAAATCTAGCATCCTACAGTTTGATAAATGGAGTACTTGCTGCAGAGCTCAAAGGGTATGTTCCCTACATTATTTGCGTCTTTCAATTCTAAATACTCTACCTGCTTACTGTAAGTTTGCTCACCCACCCCTCAAATGAAACACACACACAAGTCATGGGTTAAACTGGGAATTTATTTATGCATAAGCTGATCTGTCTCAATTATATCAATTAAGCATGGGTTGCCTTGTGCCTGCATAGCAGGGCTCCTTAGGGCAAACCCACCCTGGCTCAGAGCCGGGTCCAAAATACTTCCATACCCACTTGTCACAGCCCGCACATCAAATGCGTAGAGGAGATGTGGGAGCACATTCCAGCCCATGACTACTTAGCCTAAGGGCTCATCATAGGCTCCCCCAACCCTGAAGAGCCCCCCCCCCGGGTCTCCCGGACTGCTAAGCCACTAGGTACCCAGTCTGAGGATTACTTTTTAATGTAAAAAATGTATTCTTAGATTTCTCACATTGTCTGTATATTAATATATTTTCCCTGTTTGCTTATGACCTGTTGGTCTATGAGTATTAACAGAAGACTGAGACAGGACTTACTATGTTGCAAGCTGCCCTTTGATGTGTAAGTATTTGAGTAAGAGTAAACAAATTAGGATTCTTTCTCTCTCTGTTTCTCACACTGTTTAGAGCCAGCTATGATGATACTGCTACGTATTCTGCACTTGCAACAAATGTGCATGGACAAGTATCCACCAATGCTGCTGTAATTGTGCGGAGTAAGTCTGCCTTGGAAAAATAATCTATATACTAATTGTGAAGTTGGCCAAATCTGAAGATACTTAAATCTGGTGATTTGAGCTGTGAATGGGCAAGACAGATCTTTCTACAAACTTGAAAAGGGCCCTAGGTTTGCAAGAAAATGTGAAATTAAACACACACACACACACACACACATATATATATGGCAGATTAAAAAAACCCAAAATGATAAAAGAATCACGTGTAACTCTAAGCAATGAATTACCTCAGTGGCTGTTTCTACTCAACCACAAGTATTCCAGGCTGAATTTCTGCAAGTAAAAAGGCAGGGAGAGAGGTCAGGGACCTTTCCAGGCCTATTTTGGCCTTTGAGGGAGGACTCAGTGGGGTCAGGCCTGAGCTAGGTTTGACAGTTCCAGGTTGAGAAATTCCTGGAGATTTTATGGTGGATCCTGAGGAGGGTAAGGTCTAGGGGAGGGGAGAGGCTTCAACCAAATATAATGCATACAGTCTACACTCCAAACAGTCATTTTCTCCCTGGGGGAACAGATCTATGTTATCTGGAGTTCAGTTGTAATTCTGGGAGATCTCCAGGTCCCACCTGGAGGTTGGCAAACCTCGGCTTGACAGTAACCTATGGGTGACCACCTGGCATGCATGACTCAACTAAGGTCGAATCTGCATTTGCATTTTTAAATCAATTTCGTGCTGTTGTGACGCCGTCTTTCTCTATGCTTGTTTGAATGTTGTTTGGAGAAGATTCTTTTAAAGCAGTGCAGAGGTGCAATGACAGTGGAGCCACCCCGAAAGGACGATAAACCTATGTGGATGTGCGAAAGTATGCTAGCAGTGTTGAGGTGTGAAAATTACACCAAATGTAGACAGCTTTTTTGAAGACTGACTCAGAAGGCTGGGACACCGGTGGGAAAGACAAATGCAGATTCGGCCTAGATCTGTCTGCTTGCTGCTGTTCAACGGCAGCCACCCTATGAAAGCCAGTGTGGTGTAGCAAGTAGAGCTTCAGAATAGGGTACGGGAGATCCAAGTTTGAATTCCTGTCTTGCTGTGGAAGCTCACTGTGTAATTTTGGTCCAGTCACATACTTTCAGCCTAACCTACCTCACACAGTAGATAAAAAGGAGGAGAGGAGAATAATGTAAGCTGCTTGGGTCCCCATTGTGGGTAAAGTGGGGTATGTATGAAGTAAATAAATAATAAATATAGCTGAAGATGTGGGGTAGACAAAAGGTGAATGACGGCGAAGGCGAGAATGAAGCCGGGGAAGGGAAGAGGAGGGAAAGTGATGGGAAGGGGGAAAGTGATGTGCTGACCCGCAAGACCTTCAGAGTTTCCTATCATGCAAGTGGGCCTAGCCCAGTGGCTGGCACCTCACAACTGTGTCATAATTTTCTTAGGTAGGGGCTGTAGAATGGGGAGGGGGAGGGAAAGCTGAAGACAGAGAGACAGATAAAGGTAGGTTTGCTGTTTGGATGGAAGGAGAGAAGGAATCAGGAAAAGGTGGAGAGGCTATGGGGGCTTTCAGGGAGGGGAAAGAGGAAATAGTGGGCGAGGGGAAAATGAGATGCCTCCTGCGAGCCTTTGTCAGTTCCTAGTTGTTTCAACTATAGACGTCCCTGCAACATTGCTTTTGGGCCTTATGAACAAATGTATAGTCTAGTGGCACCTTTAAGACCAACAAAGGTTTATTCACTTTTTCAAATACATTAGAATGGCAGGGAAGGTTCAAAATTATAGCCAGAGAATGAACAGCAAATTAACATGTAACATGATGATGTTCAAGATATGCAAAGTGAAAGCTTAATTATACCTCTCATTTTTTACAGGGTACAGAGGAGATGAAGAGCCATACCCTGGTGGAGTTTTACCCATTCGTTGTAAGAACACTTTGCAATTTACAAGGAGGTTATAAAACTCAGGAGTACTTTATCATAAAAATGCATCTGGTTGTCACCTTGCCCAATTTAGAAAGCTAGTTTAACCTGTGACTTTTTCAACAGCTTGCAAACAGCTTGAGGAATTTCACATTACCCTTTTTAACCCGTTTTGAAGCCGTCTTTGATCCGTCATGGAGTAAACCGGTATAGGGCTGCCATTTCACACATGGCTTTCCCTTTCCTGTAAAGAGCTGGATCTGAAGCGGTTTGCCATTTCAGACTGTACCGCTTTCCCCTGCTTTTCCCCCACCGTTTTTTGCTCTTGCGGGCGATCTCCGGCTTTTTTTGGGGGGGGGGGAACGTTCACGCTATAGCACTATAGCACTCTAACAAAACACTCCAGGCAATCTAATGGGGTTGATATGATGCTGTTCCATCATAGCGTTATAGTGCTATAGTGATATAAAGAAAACAAACATTTTTTTAAAAGCCGGAGATCGGCCGTGAGGGCGAAAAACGGTGGTGAAAAGTGCATCGGAACCGGGAGAGGAAACTGAAGACTACTTGGAAGCGGTTGACAGGTAAAACGCTTCAGCCCCGTTTCCTAAATGGGACAGAAGCATTTGTGTCTGAAATTACAAATATATTCCGGTAAAGAACCAGTTCTAAAATGGTTCTGTCTGAAATGACAGACCAGAAACCGTTTGGGAGCCGTTCCTCTTCCTGATTATATCATCTGTCTGAAATTCCTCCTTATCTCAGGAACACCCAGTTGCTCTGTACAGACTTGTTTGTCCTCTTTAGTTTTCTGAAGGGACCAAAATATAGTTACTCTGTCTCTATTTTTTAAAAAAACTATTTTTCTAATGCTTATTATGGCATAGTCCACTCTAGTCCATAAAAGCTCATCCCATAATAAATGTGTTAAATGTTTAGGTGCTTAAAGCCTGTCTTCGTTTTTGTTTTGCAATAGACTAACATGAGTACCCCTCTGGAAATTTAACTCTAAGGTTTATGTATTATTAGTGTTTGACTTTGTTTCAAAAAGCGCAACAAAAACACAGATAATATTCAAGACACATCTTAATTTTTAGTTTTAGTCTTGTACAAGACCCAGACATAATCATTTCTGATTGGAAAGTTCTTTGACATAGTAAAAGTGGATGTTTGACCACACTGTGCATGTTCTCCTTGTTTTCTGTGCTGCTTTTACTTTCCCAAGAAAAATTACCTTGCGCTCAGTGTCTTTGCACATCACTCTTAGACAATTGATGAGACCTATGTGGATTAGATCAGAGCTGGACAATAACCATGGTTGGAACAGTTAAGAGAGGCTTGGATAAGGGTGGGTGTGAAAAGACAGATAAATGCAGCCTGAGCGGCTGTTGTGTTAGCCAAATTGCCTTAATTTCTTATTAATATTGGGGAAGTTATGATTACTAATTGGCAATAGGCAACTTAGGGAGCAAACACCGTTGTATTCAGAGGTCCCACCTTCCCAGTAGTTACCAGTAACAAGCACGGAGACTATATTCAGTAAAATATGGTGTCTTTTACTATAAGATATTTATCATTCAAACAATATACAAGTGCACACACACTTACCCAGTACTAGGAAATAAAGATAGATAATAAGCACATTTGCATTAGCAGGATATTTGTTGTTTGGGCAATAGTTACCTGTCCTTGCTGATTGAGTCATTCCACTGGAAGAAGGGAGGGGGAAGAATCAGATATAAGGGACATGTTCTGAACCGGCAGAAACACGTGGCACTCTTGCTGCAGACCAAGAGTCAAAGATGGAGGGAGGGTATTGGGATAGCAAGCTGGACGTCAGGGGGATAAAGCTTAGATAGGGGTCGTAGTAGAGAGAGAGACCATGTGGTCGGGTATCACCTTTTATATGGTGGGGGGGCAGGCTAAGCTGGCCACATCCCCTTGTGACACCTCCAGTTAGTCCGTCCCATAAAACATACTATTGGACAGAAGGAAAGGGGGAGGAGAGCTAGGGGGTGGTCAATATTGAGAGCTAGTAACTAAATCTGGGGCCTGGCACCTGGATGAAGAGTAAATGAATCATCGGGCAAGGGCTATTGTCTCTTGATGGCCCTAGCTGTAGCAACTGCAGGGACAGCCTCTTGATTACCTGCAGATTTGTAGGTAGCTGGAGGAGGGGGAAAGGGGTTGCCTGCGTGTCTCAGATGGAGCTCCTAATGGCGTTTGGAGCTCTTTGTCCTCATGCCTGGGCATGGTATGGTGTTATATAGGCTAAGGAACTGGTCCATCTTACAACAGGTAAGAGGGCAGGTCACCTTGAAGAACCACTGGAACAGCAACGCAAAGGGAAGGTTTTCTTCTCTCAGATGTGCAGTCTCAACTGGCATCATATTGGGTCACCAGGCAGTACAGTCCCTCAAGCATATCTTTGTACAGTCCATTTTTATCACTTATGAGTTATAGTTCGTAAGAGCACATTAAGTGCCTTGAGGGCAACAGTTGTGTGTTTTTCCTATTCTTGTTTGAAGAGGATCACTATATTCATTTATTACAAACAATTCTTTGAGTTGATCAAAACATCTACGAGAAAGAAAACACAGCAATTTCAGCAACATTCAAGCTATAATATGTTACTTGGAGAGGAGACAGATTTTTTTCTTTTGAGACAGATAAAAATCTGTGTCATTGTCATTGTTATATCCAAGAACATATTGCTTTGTCCCTCAATCAACTTTGACCAAACAGGTTTTTCACGTTTTTGAAAACCTGCAGACCTGTTTCCCAAAAGTGTAATGAGATGAATGTATCATCCCATATATTCTACTAACGTTCTTTTAAAAAAATTGTCTGACTTCTGTCTGTATGCTTACCTTTCAATCTACATGGCATCATTGCCATCCCACAATAAAAGAAAACATCTAAGCTATTCATCATATTTATCTCTTCCATTCTACTTCTCACTGTCCTCGTTGTGGCTTTGCATACAGTACCTCTGCCAGATGTGTGCTTCACCCATTTTGATGTTCAGTTTTTGGAGAGGTTTGGTGTCACCTTTGGTATGGAGGGTGAAACTCTTGTCCTTCGGTGTGGTCTCCTGGTCACTCCAGAGCTGACTCGTCTCCGACCTCGTGCTGAGTGGTACAGAGATGGTAAGAATTTTTTTCTTCTTCAGAGAAAGTATGTGTGCTTGCCCTTAAATTGGTTTTGAAATTCTCAAGGGATACAGTATAGTTATATCACTTTGAAACTGCTCCACTGGTGTCCTTGGGCAGATCCTTCACCTTGCAGGAAATGGCAGTCATCTGGTACTTGTCTCTTTTCTTTTTCTTTTTGCTGTCATGTCACAGCTGACTTGTAGTGACCGCCTGCAGTTTTCAAGGCAAGAGACATTCAAAGGTGGTTTGCCATTGAATGTCCTTATTATTGTCATTATTATTGTTGTTGTTATTTCAATTTATTAATTGCCCTCTGGGCGATGTACAAAAGGCAAAATGCCATAAAACCAATACACATTTTATTTATTTATTTGTTTTTGCCTTTATATCCTGCCCTCCCCAAAGGCTCAGCACGGCCATGTACGGTCAGGAAGATAAAACCAGAATAAAAGATCTCTAGTTGCAATTTATAATTTTCTGTTCCCATTCTGGGCTGCCCAGCCATTTGGGGGTTGGGGGGTGGAACTTAAACAAAATATATAGAGAGGGGAGAGGGAAAGGGTGCCAGCCAGTGCAATCAATCGTTGCTGCCCTCAACCAAAAGCCTGGCGGAACATCTCTGCCTTATAGGCCCTGTGGAATTGCACAAGCTCCCGCAGGGCCCTGGTGTCATTCGGCAGAGAGTTCCACCAGGTTGGGGCCAGGACCGAGAAGGCCCTGGCCCTGATTGAGGACAGCTGGACATTCTTAGGGCCAGGGATCTATGTCACAACCCTGGTATTTTTTGTTGGTCTCCCTTCCAAATACTGACCAGGGCTGGCCCTGCTTAGCAGCCAAGATCTTTTGAGGTCAGTCTAGCCTGGGCTGTCCAGGTCAGGGCACATGCAAACGTGTCATGGGTTCTGCAGTCCATTATTAATGGTGTTAGACAAAAAGGCCAGTAAAAAGATAAGGTTACTAGTGGGGTGCATCTGATATATATTGTTATAAAAAGCCTCTGATTTTAGAGTACTTGGTATGGAAATGCTTCAGTTTGCATTTATTATGTCACTATTATTCTTTGGTGTTAAAATCATCTTTTATTTCCCCCCTTTATCTCCTTTCTTCTGAATGTGTTTATATAAATGGTAAGGTGCTGAGAGGGTCATGTATGATTTATGTCTGCTAATTAGACCCCATCTAGTGCCGTGCTTGTCCCAAATTACTACAGTTTAAAGCATTTATTGGCTATTAAACTCTGGAGGATATGTTAACACTGCAATGCAAAGCCGAGTCGCATGTTTCTGAGCCCTTTTACTTCAGTGGATTTAAAAGGGCGTAACTGTACTCCAGATTGCACTCCCGGTCAACCAAATCAAATTCTATGGGCTGGATTTCACAGAGCGCTTCTGCTGACAGAAGGATCTCCTCCAGTGGGGTGTAGGATATTTTATGCATTCTGGAAAAAAAAGTTTCAGAGGGTACCTGTGTTGGTCTGTGGTAGAGCAGTTAGATTTGAGTCCAATAACACCTTAGAGACCAACAAGACTTTCAGGATATAAGCTTTCAAGAGTCAAAGCTCTCTAGGTTTGACTCTCATAAGTTTATACCAGGGGTCATTTTGGGGGGGGGACGCGGGGGGACGCCTTCCCCCCGGGTGAGGGCGGGCCCTGGAGCTCCCTGCTGGTGCCCACTGGAGGTCGCCGCCGGATGTGGGGAGGACACACTTCCGGTGATGTCAGGGGGTGTGGCATATGCTAATGAGTTATGCTAATGAGTCCCCCTAGCTCTTTTTCTACGAAATGACCCCTGGTTTATACTCTGAATATCTAAGGTGCTATTGGATCAAAATCCAACTGGAAATATGAGGAAATACACCCCAGATTCTGGCTGCAGATTAAAATAGTCAAAGTCATGTGCCAGACCTGGTTACGAGGTTTTGGTCTGCCCAGGGCAGAAAATACTCGGGTATGTCCTGTCCGCCCCTCTTCTGCCCCCACTTGCACATCCCTGGCCCACCTGCTTGCATTCTCCTCCCCCGCTGCCCATTCATGCATTCTTCCTCCACCCACTTGTTCATTTGCCAGCCCTCCCGGTGCTCTTACACCCTTCCCCGACTGTACTGGGCCTTGTATGTAGCTGGGAATGCTGCTGTTGGGAGTGTCTCTGTCATTCATTTCCTGTACACCCTTCCACCAGCAGTACTGGGCCATGCATGCAGACAGGAATATGAGCTTACAATAAGCATATGGGCAGCCCGGAAGGTGAGCAGGTGGGGAGAGGTGGCCGTAGGCCCCTTCAGAAGACCTAGGTTTTGGCAGCTGCCTCACCTCAGGCTATGCTGACACCTGCCCTGTCCTATACCCACAACAATTGATAAAGCTCCGGTCTGCGAACAATGATGTAATTGGCAATGATGATCAATGATGATCATCAAGTGTTCAGCAGAGAGGGATAGGAACATGATTAAATCTGATTCTGTTCTTTTTCTTGAACAACAGACCTATTGTATTGGTAAATTGTGTATGTGCAATCCAGACTGCTGGATAAACTGGGAAAAGTTAGTATGGTTGGTTGTCCAATCAGGCTAAAAGAGTCTAAACATCCAGCCAAAATGGGCTGGATCTGGCCAGCTTTTCCCCTCAGTTTCCCCTCCTTACTCCAACCCCCTGTCCAACTTGCCATTGTCCATGCAGGTTCCATGATCCCAAAACTAGCCTTCTTGGTGATTAAAGGGGACCCTTCTTTCCTTTGTTTCCAAGTGAAAAGGGGGTCTGGATCCCACCCTATTGTCCTTAGCTGCTTCAGACTAAAGACTATTAATCATTTTGACTCGTCTTTAGAGAATATTTAGATGTCTTGTATAGAAATAGGCTAAAAGTAAGTAAGAATTAGGGTGAATACAAACCCTGTGTCAATATGCTGGGATACTTATGAGTATTCCTTTTCAACTACTAATTATTTGTTATATTTGTAATGTCAGCACATTTGTCAGAGGAAATCAATAGGTCTTTGTCCACTTGCTTCTTGCCAGGTGTCATGAGTGACTCGTGTTTGCATCAGTTAAACCAAAAAGCCTTTTTATTCAGTAGCTGATAGGAGTTAACAAACAAAAGGACAAATAAATCATCAATAAGTCCAGATGAGCCTGCTTGCAGGATGGGCAGGCTATACATATGAAAAATAAATAAATAATAATAAATAGTAACTATTCAAATAGTTATTTTGTTTTGACAAGTTTGCTAATTCAAGGAGACTACGACAGTCCCTTACTGTACCAAAAGTTGCAGAGTTTACCAGCTATTCTGCAGAATTCCACTTAAAAACAGGTATCTTCTCACTTTTTTCTTTTAAAGGGGAAAAAATCCTCCTAATCATAAAATAACAGCTTTGAGTTAATTATTATAGAAAAGCAGAACTGAATTATTTTATTATTTTTATAGCTTATTTTAATAAATAATGACTACAATTAGATTATGAAACTGAATTTGTGGGGTTACAATACAAACTTTATAAAGCACCACTCTATAAAAGGGAGGTCGTAATTTAGTAAATGTAGTATTTCTAGTTCTTCTGCAGTTCTTCTTGCTGCTGAATTGGGTTAATTGGGTTAGCCTCAAAATATGGTGGTACTTTGATAGGAAATCAGTCTATAGCATTAACCTTTCCTTCACTTAGCCAGGACTCTGCCCATAATTTTACTACAGCCTGGTTTCCATTTTCCTAGGTTTGTTATTTCCTAGGTATGTTATTGGTGTAATCCTATGCAGAGTTATTCCAGTCTATGCCCATTGATTTCAATAGGATTATACTGGAATCATTTCCCATAGATTGCCCGTTTGAAAAGATTTCATTGGACTTGAATACAGGGAAATTATAACTGATCAGTGTCCCACAAGGCCAGAAGCTGTGGCTCTCCTCATCAAGTCAACTGACGTTCTCTTACTTTTTCTGAGAAATCACTTTGTTGATTCCAAAAAGTTCCAAAGACTTAATACCTTAACTTCATGTCCCAAAGACCAAGGGAATTGTATGGTTTTGGATCCAAAGGTTCATTTTTTCTAGCGGAGGAGACTCCCTGTGGTGCAAGGAACCTTCCTCTGTTGAAAGATACTTCTTCAGCCAGTGAAAGCTTCCTTCCTTTGTTTCCTGGTTGATTGGCTCCCTTTGTAATTAACCAAAACATCTTTAAAAAGGGGTTTTGGTAGCCATACTTATTTCTTCAAGGTGTCTTCCACTTGAAGATGTTCTCGGGATTAAAACGACTTTGTAGAACTTGAGAGAAAGCAGTGAATGCAAGCAGCATATAAAATATGCAAATCAGGATATGACTGAGAGATGGGAGGTAGAGCCATTGCAATGTGAAGCATTTCCATAAGGTGGGGCACCACAGAAATTTTATGGGTGACAAAGTAACAGATGGTTTTAATTTATATATGCAGATAGCTGCTCCTCAGCACCAGCCTTGTAATTTGAAAATGTGGCACATTTGTCAGTTATGAGCGCTTTATCTTTCAGTACATGCAGTTGTTGTCCAAAATGCCTGGCCGGTAGCTTTTTAAATAGTTTTCTTGTATTTTTATCAGAACTGTGGAATGTTCATCTGTAGTCCTGAAGTGGAAAGTTCATTATAATGAGACGATTGTTGATTAGAATAGATCTGTGCAGAACAGCTCCTGGGACACACTCTCCTCCTGGGCAACAGTAACAGTCAATTATTAAGGTAATAGGTAGGAACAGGTAGGAATCTCTTTGGCCAAGAAAAAAAAAATCCCACACATTTCATTGCACCAATTGCACTAGTCAATCAGATTTAATTTACATTAATCAGATTTAATTTACATTAATCTTGAGTCACAACCTTTCACCTGTGAGGAATTCAGACTTAATTTGATTCACTGCCTAGCAGGAATACCCAACAGATTTTAAATTGTGTGTATTTATAGCACGTTTCAGATTTAACTGAAATCTGGCCTTTCTCTCCTTCTTTCCAGTTTAATCTGACATATGCTTTGAATAGTGAAGTTTATTTAAAAGGATCAAAAGTGCATACCGTGATAACTCTTGATTAGGGGTACAATCCAGCCAAAGTTAAGCACATTTCAGTGATTTCAGTGGATGAGCAAAGTACAGGTTTAACTCTGTTCTATTGAAATCAATAGGATTTAAAAGTGTTTATCTACCTCATGCCCTAGATTAGCTTTTTATGACATGGCTTCTAAAGTCCCCCCCTTTGGATGAAAATGGTAGTGGTGAAGCATCTAGCCATTAGGTCTCTGAGGGATAGCATAGAATAGTATAAAAATAGATGACGTTCATCTTTATATAATCAGAGGTGGCATAAATTTGAAGGCTGACAGTTCAGACTTTGGAAAAGTAGAGTTTTCTAAGGCTTAAAGTCCCCCTTGAATAAATATACCCTAAAATGGCTGCCTCAGTGATTCATGTGGAAAGGTCAATCATCATCCCTGCTGACTATGATGACAGATGCTTAATCCCAGTTCTCTTCCAGATGTGTTAATTAAAGAAACCAAATGGACAAAACCGTACTTTGGAGAAGGCCAGGCAACTCTGTCTTTCAGCCACCTGAACAAGGATGATGAAGGCTTGTACACACTGCGCATAGTGTCAAGAGGCGGAGTAAATGAATATAGCGCATTTCTGTTTGTGAGAGGTGGGACTTTTTATTTGTTTCTTGGTACAGTTCTGCTCCATTTTTAACATCTGATTATCAGAACTAAAAATAGTAGGACACTGACCAGCCTTTCCTCAACTACATCCTCACTGAAGTTAGGGGACACCTCAGTTTTAGTGGCTGTGCCTGACATTGTAGAGAGGCTGGGAGGAAGTCTTTGTGTACAATGCCCATGCTTACCAGAGAACATTGTCATACTTATGTAATTTTTGGAGATGGAAAATTAAAGGAAAACCTTGCTTTAAAAAAATTAGATATGTAGATGAAAATGAGATGAATATATGGAAGTAAGGAGAATTATACTTTGACCTTACATTTGCATTCACAATTCCCCTGCAAGTAAGAATAAGGTCACAGAGGTCCTTATGGGGAACCCCCCCCAGCACTACATCCCCCTTTCTTTTAAATGAGCGTATTTCTCTATGTGCAGAATTTAGATTGTTTTAAATACTTCAGGCTGAACCTACAGCATACCCTGCCAAATAGAATGGTGCTTGGCTATATTCTTTGAAAACTGAGTCCTGATGATAAACATATTTACTTCTAAATAAAACTAACTGAATGTCAGGATCATGGCCTTTGAAAGTACTGTAGCTTTCATGACTGGACACAGCTTAGTCATTTTTCCTTCTGAAACAAACACCACTATTATCCCATGAGGTTATTTCTATTTATTTTCTAACTGAAGCAGGCTACCATTATCTCTGCAATGCAGTTGTTCACCTTTATACATAATCTTAAAGAGAAAACTCTGTCTCACAACAGTTAAGCTGGTGGGAAACAGGACAGTGAGGGGAGGCTGGATATTCACAGTGGCTGGGTCTAAGTCATACGCACCAGTGGATTTCTGAACTGGTGGGCCTTAGGGTTTGTTGATAATGGGATCTTTGCCCTTCCCCTTCCTCCTGACAAGACCATTTAGAAAACGTGTGATCTGGATACTGAAGGGCATCTCTTCATATAGTCCTTAGCTGTGAGATTTTAACTAGGTCCATTTTAATCCACATTAAAATGCTCCATCATGCAATTTTTTGCACGAACAAGCCATGATATGCAGTTTATTGAAACATCAGTTCCTGTTAAGATTTAACTTTCAGATGCCATTTGATTAACTCCTTGGTTTGGTCAGAGACTCAGAACGAGGCACATGGCAGTTATAAATAATGCCATTTAAATTATGGACACCTGATTGAATCTGGATGTTCTCTTGGTTTTAGATGCTGATGCCGTGGTAATTGGAGCCCCTGGAGCACCCATGGATGTGAAATGCCATGATGCCAACAGAGATTATGTTATTGTTACTTGGAAACCACCAAATACTACCCATGAATCTCCAGTTATTGGATATTTTGTGGACAGGTAGGATAGATATTTGATTTGTTTTTTCATGAAATCTTTGAACAGTAATTAAAGAAATGAAGCATACTGTGGTTTAAGGGCCTGTGATAGCTTATCTGTAAGTGTGAGCCATGCTCAAATATTGCAGTATTCAAAAAAAGATTTTTTTCAAAACTTTTGCCTACCTCCCGTAAATAGTTAAGAAGTTCATGAAGTTGCCTCTTATCACCTCTAAGTATTTTGCCCTCTTCACAGTCTTAGTTGCTTAAGGGAGTGTTTTTTTCAGGACACCTGAAGGGCATAAATATCTGGGAGAATATTGTCTGAGAACATCAGGTGGGTAGAGACTGGAGCACTATAGTTTTTGGAGTACCCCCCTCCTTTTAAAAAAAGTTTTTTTATTTTAAAACCAAACTCTTTTTCTTTAAATTCAAGAATTCAAGAAAATGTCATGATTCTAAAATATTAGCAAGAGCAAGCAAGGGTGTAAGTGTGCATGTACAATTTTTGCCTGGTTTCCTCCTCCTTGCTGCAGCCCTGGTGCCACATGGCACTTCATTCATGATAATCCCCTGACCCTCACTGGTGGTTTTTCAGATGAGGACTCCTGGGGTGAGGAGGGAAGGGTCATATTGACTGAACTACTTCCATTTGCTCATCCATAGGATCCAAACTTCTGGCATTCAATATGTTGCCAACACCCCAAGGGTGCTAAGGTTCTTTGACTTGTGTGGCTAGCCAATAAACCACACAGTTAAAACAATCATCCAGGCAGTAAAGGGTAACAGAAGTATACCATCTTGGGGGGGTTAGGGCTTAGGAGGCTGGGCAGAACTATTGTTAACATCTATTATCAATGCCTACCGGGAATGCTCGGGTTGTAGTAGGGTTGTGGTCGCCCTCTTTGAGTTTTTGAGATTCTGGAATGATTGTGGTTACTGAGCACCTTAATTGTTTTATTGGTTATTGGTTTTTAAATTGTATATGTTGTTTTAATTGTATTAGAGTATTGATGTTTTATTGCAAGTCTTTTCTTGCCTTTGTTAGCCGCCCTGAGCCCTACGGGGAAGGGCGGGGTATAAATTTAATAATAAATAAATAAATAAATAAATAAATAAAGTATTTTTATTCGAATAAGGAGCACCTCACAGCTTAAGTTCAGCGTGGGTGTTCAGTGAGCAAATACAGAAAGCAGACTTATATACTCTTCTTACTCCTCCTCACTTTACATCATCACTGACATCACCTAGACATGCTCAGTTCAGTTTTCTTTATCTGGCCAGTCATCAATCACATATTTGACACACGGGATGTTACTTGGCTGCATCTCAACTCCTACAATGCAGGTGCAGTGCTCATTATTTTTGATTTACAATTTTGTTTACTTCTTTTGGCTTTTCTCCCAGACTCCTTTCACCTTTGAATGAACTCTCAGGCTGAGTTCATTTTCAGTACAAAACTCTATTAGTTCTGTTACAAAATTGGTTCCTTTACATTTATACATACATATAAAAGTGTAACAATATTCTTAAAGCATTTAAAAGCTGATTTTCACTAAAAGTATACCAAGTATGAAAGCATATTTCATTACAATGACATTCTAAAGAATTAAACTCTTTATATGAATTCCTTTAGTGTTTAAAAGTAGCCTGTGGCATAAAGCTCCTTTAGATGTGCTGATTCTATATATCAGTTTTCATTTTGGTCCATCAGAATATTTTACATAATATTTTTGGTTATTTATAAAGCCTTTTCTGTTTAAATTAAAGCTTTTAATTTGTAAAACACAGTAGCTTACTTTAGTTAGGAGGGGACACCAGTCTATAATACATATGTTGTATTTCTAATCGACCCTTTTAGTGTAACAAACTTCAAAGCACACACTTTGGAACATCTCCTGACTTTGCTCGTTAGTTCTAACCTGCCCATGATTTATGTTTTCTATGTTGGCAGGGTCTTCTACACACCTGATAGTTCTGAATGTATAATGATTTCTCCTTAGGCAAACAGTCTTTTTGTCTTAAGCTTAATAACTTTAGCAGAGCTTAAAATTAATAAAGGGATAGTTGCTTTTACAAACATCTTATACATATTTAGCCTTAAACATAACATAAAGTTCTAAAAACACACCACCAGATCAAGAGAAGATATTTCTCTCTGTTACAGCATATAGCTGTCCTTTTACCCCAACTAGGCTCTTCTCTTTTGAAGTACAAGATGGAACAATAAATCCTAAAGTTGGCAATAGTTTCTTTCCAATTAAAACTGCTGACATTATACCTATTCAATTCATTTAAGCAAATCTTTCTGTTATTCCAGTTAAAAAATGTAGAGTCTTTTCTTTAAAATAATAAACAAACAGGTAAATATATATACATAGGCATTGCTCAAAGCATCTAATAGTTCAATATGTTAGACTATCCCAAACTCAAAGAATAGACATGATCTGGGCTTCTCGCATTCAAAGTTGCTACACAAAGCAAAAACTGCTATAAACTCTTCAACTCTATTTGGCTAATTTCTACTTCTCTTTGAAGCAAAAGGATTTCATAATAAATCTTGGACTCTTGATGGGTCCTAATGAAAAGTTGGCTGAATTAATGGGCAGAACACAGGCAATAGCTCCCAATTAAAAGGAGACATCACGACACCTGCTTATTAAAACTCAAACACTCCCAGTTAAAAAGAAACTCTCCTGTCAATTAAAAATGAATCAAACCACCTGGTGTTATACAATACAGACAGTGCTTAGTGGTTTAAACAGGTTGCTAATTCTCCAACAGGAATCCCAAAGACTTTCCCCAAAGATTTCTGTAAAACAGCAATAATCAATTAAAAATCATTTGAACACTTGGCACTTCCTACAAATAAATCTGATAAACTATTTATTTAGTTTTTTTGGGGGGGGTTGTATTTATACCCCGCCCTCCCTGCAAGTGGACTACAGGACATATATGAGGACACGGTTTCTTGTAATTTAATTATTCAGACATTACTGGTCTCAAACAAACCATTGTAAAGCATCTTCTGTTCAATATTGAGTTTTAAAAGTTTTTTTTCTTCTGGTCATTTTGCAACCAGGTGTGAAGTAGGTACTGAAAACTGGATTCAGTGCAATGATGCTCCTGTCAAAATCTGCATATATCCAGTGACTGGATTGTTCGAAGGGCGTTCCTATGTATTCCGCGTGAGGGCAGTCAACCAGGCTGGTATCAGCAGACCATCTAGAATCTCTGAAGCTGTGGCAGCTCTTGACCCTGTTGACTTGGAGAGATTACAAAGTAAGTTACCAACTAACTAAAGAGCTCTTCATTATTTATTAGGCAGTAGAACAGAAGGCTGCTTATTGTCATTTGTTGGTAGGTGAGATGTCTTTCCCCCCTTTCCTACTATTACCAGCTTAGGTAAGAGTGGCCAATGAGAGCTGATGGAATGTTAGTGCGTGGACAGTTAAGAGAGCAGTTGAAATTAGACTGCAAGAGTCTCTCCCCGCCCCCACAAGTGTTGGTATGTTTTCTAAGGCTCAACATAAGGCGATGGTTCGAGGCCAGGTCTACCAATATAGTGGGAAGGGGTGGGTAGCCCTTTTCTCTGCAGGCCAAGCCTACCAATATAGTGGACTGGGGTGGGTAACCTGTTCTCCAGAGGCCAGGTCTACCAATATGGTGGAAAGGGGTGGGTGTTCTCTAGAGGACAGGTCTAGCAATATAGTATACTGGGGTGGGTGAAATTTGACTTGATTCTGTTTTCTCTTATAATTTTAAATTGATCTTAAAATATAGTTTAAATATAATTTAAAATAATTTATTCTGAGATTTTTATAAGGTTATGGAAGTAATTTTCTAAAAAACGGATTTATGTGATAGTCAAATGTAGACTTGCTCACAACTTTAATGCCACTAGCTTTTTTTGCTCACAAGATAGAATTTCTGCTCACAACACTGTGGAGCTTAGAGGGAACATTGGTTGTAACATGTACCTTACTTTCTTCAGTGTTCTGTCCATGGGCTATGCGCCTCAGGGAAAGAAACACACACAAATACACCCAAGTTAATATCTTGGTAGGAGTGTGTGTGTATGGCATCAATAAATGGTGGCAGTGTGTGAATGGAACCGTGTTTGAGCCCCCAACCTCAATAACTTTGTGTGAATGAGGGCATGTTATTGAAGAGATTGGGCGATCCTATCTACTGATGCCTCTGTGAGTGAGAGAGGACTTGAGAGGGGAAGCTCTCTATATGTTTTAATAGAGACAAGAAGGGTTACATCTTGGCCTATGTGTAACCCAGAACCTTTGTGTGAGAGAGATGCTTTAGAGGGTGGTAGGCACTCTCTGTGAGCGGAGAAGGGCCAACTTTATTGAAAGAAAACCCTGTTCACGCAATATATTTGGTTTGCTGTTGGAACTAAAGTTTGCAATCAAGTTAGCTATTTTAAAGGGTCTGTGTGTGTTTATGTTCAAATTATTATTTTAGCATTATCATCTACTTTTCAAACGCAGGCCTCAATGCATGAAGCAGAATAGTTTGCTGCACCTATCTGATGCCTCTCCTATCCTCCTCTTTGCTATTGTACCTAATGAGCCTCAGAAGCCCTTCTAACAACTCCATATTATGGGACAATTCATTTCAGATTTGTCTGTGAATGGTCCTTATGTGATTTGTTTGATGAGGTGTCAAATGCTTGCCCAGACATCAATGTTTATCTTGGGTCCAATCAGTGCTATTCCAGGTGGTAGCCACTATAGATGATTGGAGCTGCGTTGGCTCAAGTGGTTAAGATGCTGAACTGCAGGCTGTGGAAGGTCAGTAGTTCAGCAGTTCGAGACCCGGGTGCCGCATGATGGAGTGAGCTCCCATCTCTAGTTTCAGCTGCTGCCAACCTAGCAGTTCGAAAGCAAGAAATTGCAAGTAGATAAATAGGGACCACTTCGGTGGGAAGGTAACAGCGTTCCGTGCACCTTGGTGTTTAGTCATGCCGGCCACAAGACCACGGAAATGTCTTCGGACAGTGCTGGCTCTTTGGCTTTGAAATGGAGATGAGCACCGCAACCCTACAGTCGGATTCGACTGGCTTTCGAGCAAGGGAACCTTTACCTTTACCTTTAACTTCTTAGTAGATCCATTATTTATACATTGTTGGGGAGTGGCATCGGTTCTGACATGGCGGACTCACTGTGACCATGCTCCAGAGCCCTTTTCTCCCCTGGACCTTTAAACACCAGCGGTATGGACTTTGAAGGTTTTTATACTATGGGCAAAGTCGGTGGATTAAAATTTAAACCAGCCAAAATCGAGTTTTCGATCCTTAAATCCTTCTTCCCTCCTGAATTGCGCCAGATTCTGCTTGCGGAGGCTGTTTAAAGGAACACAAAATGGTGGTGGCATGAGAGGTTCCTACCGATGCGCATGCTTCTATACTAACTAAACAGGACCTCCAAGAAATTTTGAAAGCTTTTAAGAGAGAGATCTTGGACAACATATGCAACATGTTTCAACCTATGGCCGGTCAATTAGAAGAAATGAAAATGGCTATGCAGATCTTGCAATCTGCAGAAATGGCATTAGAAGCCTCTATCACCAACCAAGGTGATATACAAAAGCTCCAGGCCTCTGAAGTGTGGGCAAGAGATAAAATTTTCATGCTAGAGCATAAATCCCGAGAACAGTTTTTGAAATTCTGCGGCTTCGAGGAACAAGTTGAGGGCAATGCTGACCTAATGGTCTTTATTTCTACATGGCTGGTGGCCACCATGCAGCTGGATGATGGCATGGCACCTCTGATTCTGAAAGCCTTCCACTTGGGACCCATTGCCTCAGACAAATGCAAAGGCCCACACAATATCTTAGTGGAGTTTGCGGACTTCAGAACCAAGAACAAGATCCTACAGATGGCGAAAGTAAAAGGAGCTTTCAAATTCAACAATGTGGAAATAGCAATCTTTCCAGACGTCGCCCCAGAAGCATTGCAGATAAGATGTACCCTAAAACCAGTGACACAGCACCTTATTGAAGTAGGGCTTCGATACTGCTGGTCGCCAGTGGGATACCTGCAAATTCGCCATAGAGGCGCGAATTACCAAGCGATGACCTCGACTCGGGTTCTTCACTTTTAAAAGCTCTTGGTATGGAACTGATCTACAAAGAAGCTACAACAAAAAGAAGAGAGAGCTGGATTTTCCAAGCTCACAACTCCGCTGGAGCAAAATTCCAGTCCATCAAAACACCATTGTGGATGACTGAGCTGTCATACTAAAGCACTCCTTCAGCGTCACTTTGTTTTCACTTAAGTTTCCTTCATTATCCTTCATGTAGTTCTGCGCAGCAAGCTGGGGTCCGGGGGGGCTGGGGGTAAGGTTCATGCTTCTCCTGGGGATTTTGAAGTTTAGTTTTATATTTTTATTTAAGCTACACTTATAGCTACACTGGATGATGGGCATTTCTTGCCCTGTGAAGATATTTTCCTCACACTAGAGGTTAGTGTGGGGGGGAAATGTTGTTTCTTTACCATGTATGTTGCTTTTTTACAATGAGTTTGTTTCTCAGAAGAGTTTTCCAGTTATGATGTTTCTGTTTACATGGTTATGGGTGGTTTGGAGGTTGACAGGGGGGTGGGTGGGAAGGGGGTTGGGTTTTTAGGTTAGTGACACATGTTCAATTGTTTTTTATTGAGTTCAACTTTTGCACTTCACCTGTTTGTTTACATAGGTTTTTGGGATGGAGTACACATATATTGAGAGTTTTTAGGTATAAGTATGCTGTTTTCAGTGCATTCTGAACACCGCTATGTTCTGGTGTTTTTTCCATTTCTCATGTCCATTGACTGTCAGCCTTGCATATTACTGGCTCAGGTTACCAAAATAATTATAGTTCTGACATCTCTGTTCTCATCTCACAATGGTCTTCTTCTCAGCAGGACCTGGAGGAAGTATTCTATGGTTTTTCAGGGTCTTTATCTACTCAGGGAGGATTTTTTAAAAAATTTCTTTTCTTAAAATTATGGCATTTGTTCCAACGAAAATACTAACCCTAAACTGCAGACGCTTGAACAACAAAATTAAAACTAAGCGTGTTTCATCCTTTTTAAAGCAACAGAGGATTGATATTGCCTTTTTTCAGGAGACCTATATTAAAAGAGGTTCAAAGGTATTTTCCTCTAATTGGTTCTCCTGTCAATACCTGGCTCATGGCTCCTTGAAGGCAAGAGGAGTCGCGGTATTACTTTCAAAAAATATCAGATTCCAACTTGATTCTTCAGTAATAGATGAGCAAAGCAGATTTGTTTTTCTAAAGGGTCTGTTAAATGGTAAACAAACTATGCTGGCTGCTATCTATGCTCCTAACCAAGCACAGGTGTGCTTCTTACAGGCTACTCTGTCCAAGTTACAGGAGTTTCAAACTAGCTCCCTTATTCTGGGTGGCGACCTTAACAATACTATGAATAAATATCTTGACAGATCTAAGGCTAAGAACAGGTTTACAAAATCTAGCCCTTCTAACATGGTTAGTGCTCTCTAGAACTTAGTTGCTCACTTTGGTCTCTGTGATATTTGGAGGCACTGCAATCCTTCTGAATGCAACTATACCTATTTCTCTTCGCAATTTGAGGTTTATTCTAGACTTGACTATCTGTTGGTTTCTACAGACCTTGTTGAGCAGGTAATCTCCTCTGATATAGGCATCTTCCAATGGACAGATCATGCCCTGGTTTTATGCAGCTTGTGCACAGGGGATAGTAAAGATACTAGACCCCAATAGCGTTTAAAGAACTTTTTATTGAAAAACCCTTTTACACTAAATGAAATACAACAGGAATTGTGAGAGTTTTTCCATAACAATCAGGTCTGTGGAGTTTGGTGGCAAGTTGTGTGGGACACCTCAAAGGCGGTTCTCTGAGGCAAATGCATTGCTCTGTTTGCAGTCTGAAAAAGTAAAAGAGACAAAATTAAAGAAGATCTAATGACAAACATAGCTCGAGACTTTACACAAGGCAACTTGTAGCCCCAAAGTATATTCTAGGCTTCTCCAATTACGCAAGCAATTGGAACGTGTAGAAGTAGCCTCTTTGAGACACTCTGCCCTTTCTTACAAGAATAATTTTGCTACTAAGGGGCCCAAAATGCTTAAAGCTCTATCTTGGAAAATCAAAAAAACAGCAAACTGAATGATACATTAATGTTATTAGGGACAAGAAAGGCAACCTGCACTTGACTACCTCTCAAATTCAGGCGGTCATGGAAGAGATTTATGCTAACCTATATAGCCCTACAGTCCCTCGGGTGACTGACATAAATAGGTACTTACACTCAAGATATGATTTAAGACCCCTATCCTTAGAGCATAGAGATTTCCTTGATCTGCCAATTACAGTGAAAGAAGTTGAGGTGGCCATTAAATCTTTGAAAAACAACAAAGCCCCGTGGCCAGATGGCTTTGGGGCTGAATATTACAAGACTTTAGCTCCTCAACTTACTAAGCCATTGACTGACCTTTTTAATGATGTTTTACATAAGGGGGAGATTCCACAGACTTGGCAAGCAGCCACTGTTATTCTACTACCAAAAGAAACAGAGATCTAACTGATCCCGAATCGTATAGACCGATATCCCTTTTAAATGTTGACTACAAAATCTTTATGCAACTCCTAACAACCAGCTTAAAACACATTATTCCATGGTATATACACACTGACCAGACTGGTTTTATACCAACCCATGATATTACGGATAATATCCGGAAAACTTTAAATCTGATCTATCACGGCAGACTACACCCAGAATGAGACTCGTTTCTCTTCTTGATATAGAGAAAGCATTTGACACAATAGAATTCTCCTTTCTAGACTGCTTGTTAAACCGTCTTCAGTTTGGACCGGTATTCCAGAAAGCAGTACAAGCCATATATGATGCCCCGCAAGCTTTTCTACAAGTAAATGGCACCAGTTCTGCTCCCATCCAGCTTCACAGAGGCACCAGGCAGGGGTGCCCGATGTCACCTCTCCTATTTGCGCTGGCTATAGAACCGCTAGCATGCCATTTGCATCCTGACTCCCAATTCAAAGGCATAAAGGTTGGTGACAAGTCTTACAAAATTAGCTTGTTTGCCAACAACCTTGTGATTTATGTTTCAGATCCTATGCAATCTCTACCAGCTACCAGCTATTCGATCAATCCTTCATGACTTTGGTTTAGTCTCTGGCCTGCAAGTGTCAGGTTCTATAGTCAGATCACACCACACAGTGCTTCATAAGACGTATTCTGTTTATTGGTAGTTCATAGCTATGATGCTTGAATGTTTTTTGTCAGGAATGGCCCAAAGCAGCAGGGCACCCAAAGTTATAGTAGCACCCCCTATTACAAGCATAAGCCAATAAGCATTGTGAATGGTCCCGTGCGTGAGAGAGAAAAGTGAGCAAGAGAAAAGTGAGCCGTTCATTCTCAACAGGTCAGGAGCAGCTGGAAGCCCAAGATCAAAAAAGCATGCACAGATAGCAACCCAGAAGTAGATATCGTTAGTGTACCAGGAAGGAGGATCACTCCCCACACATTCCAAAATGGTAGTGTTAACTGATAGCAGGTTAATCAACAAAAATCCATTCTATATCCTATTAGTCTTTCTCAGCATATAACCCATATCCTTAAAGACAACTTTGATTTTCAATGGCCCAAGGGTAGCAGACCATACTTAGGTATAAAGATTCCTATTAATCTAAATGATCTTGTTAAAGTTAACCATTTGGAGATTTGTAAGGACATTCAAGTTCTGCTAAAAATGGGATACTAAGTTGTTGTCCTGGTTAAAAAGGATTTCACTGATTAAGAGTTTTATTTTCCCCAAGTATTTTTTTTTTGCTTCAGAGCTATTCCAACCTATATACCCTCATCCACTTTAAGACGATGGCAGAGACTTCTGGAGGCATTCATATGGCAATATAAAACTCCACATATTAGGTCCTCAACAATGTGTAGGCACACTCAGAACGGGGGGTTATCTATACTGGATTTACATTGGTACCATATAGCTGCCAATTTAATGAATTTGCTAAGACACTATCATTCTGCCTCAGATGTCGACTGGATGGCAATAGAGGAAAGCTATTTGCACCAACAAACTTTTCGGGAAGCACTATGGGTGACAAAACCCCAACACATAATTTATAAACCATTCAATCCCTTTTTGCATACAACTTTTACTATATGGTTTCTTCACAAATCTAAGTTAATACCATCTTTTTGGACTGGACTCACGAGGTTCATTAATATTATACACAATGGTCAAACGCTAGCTAAAAGTGAATTGGAAAGAAAATATAAAGTGAAACTACACTGGTATGAGTACTTACAGGTACAACATCTATTGCAACCAGTGCTATCCGGTTTCAAAGAATCAGGGGGTCATGCATCACTAGTGGTTTTTGAAACGTGTTTGCATTGTACTGATTTAACTAAAAAAGGTCTTATCTCCAAGCTATATTCTATTCTGTTAAAATCCACCTATAGGCAAATGACTAGTTATCAAAAGGCATGGCAACTAGATCTCAATGTCGACTTAGATGAGGACCAATGGTTATCTATCTGGACTACAACTAACAATATATCTTACTCATTAGCAATACAAGCTATGGCTTACAAAGTCCTTTTTTGATGGTATCTGACACCGGTAAGGTTAGCTCACATGACATCAAAATCAACCGCATTATGCTGGAAACAGTGCAGCAAGAGAGGGTCTTTCTTCCACACCTGGTGGGAGTGGGAGTTTATAAATAAGTTCCGGAAACAAGTAATAGTGTGTATTCGAAATATTACTGGGTTTACATTGCTGTTAGATCCTTTGATTATTTTGTTAAATTTTTGGAGGGCAGGTCAACCGTCAAAGGTACGTAGAGACCTAATCTTAACTCTACTTACTGCTGCTAAGGCTGTTATTACACAACGGTGGAAAGACAGGCTTCCCCCAAGTATATCTCATTGGCAGGCAAAGGTGTGGGATTTTTTTACTTTAGAAAAGTTTGCAGTTTTTACAGATCATTCCATGTTGGTACGAGACATTTCCAATTCACTAGATAAATGGTTTCCCTTTTTGGAAAAAAGGGATGTAAAACAAATGATTTGTGAAAAATGGTCTCTGTTTAAACCTGAAATGTTTTTGTGTTAAGAGCTTGTTTAAAATGGTTTACCTATTTCTCAAGTTTCTTCGTCCTTTTCAGCTAGGATGTTAATTATTACTGTTTGTAGGTATCTTGTTTATTGCTAAACCATTCACAGTTAATATCTACTTAAAATCTTCTATGGTGTCACTTGTTTATATGTTGTTGATGTTATATCTGTGCGTGTGTGTGTGTATATATATAATTCAATAAAATGTGTTTTAAAAAATATGCATTGCATCTGCCATATACACATCACTTGAACTTAATTTTGAGTTGGTCCACTGTACAATTAAAACTTGAGTCCATAAGAAAAGTCAGTATGTCCTTTGTGGCCATCTAATTAGACCCTTTCATCTTGCAACATATGTCAACTATTTACATCTCTAACTGCTACAATCAAGTCTCTGACTTGGTTGGATAGCTCATGATATTCCCCTTGGAATTGGTCTGCTTGAATGAGCAGTCTGAGGGAGTGGAACCCCTGTTTAGATTGTGACATCTGGTGAGATCAGATTTCCCAATCATCTCTACCAAATAGTGAGTAGTAGATCTGTCCTTCATGCAGTTGTCTAACCCTTTCTCAAACCTGTCAATGTAAGGAAACCTTCACTGTGAATTCCATATGCAACTAATGTGGTCTAAAGTGGAACTTCAATTTGTTCTTAAGTAAAATCAATTTTGATGGATTTCCTCCATGTTCATATAACATTGAATGATATTCCCATTGTA
Source organism: Gekko japonicus (assembly GCF_001447785.1). NCBI lineage: Eukaryota > Metazoa > Chordata > Lepidosauria > Squamata > Gekkonidae > Gekko > Gekko japonicus. Next base: position 55,243 of record NW_015165306.1, on the reverse strand, counting down.
GATAATTTCTTAAAATATTTGATAGTGAACATAAGAACATAAGAGAAGCCAATGTTGGATCAGGCCAATGGCCCATCCAATCCAACACTCTGTCACACAGTGGCCAAAAATACCAGGTGCCATTAGGAGGTCCACCAGTGGGGCCAGGACACTAGAAGCCCTCCCACTATTGCCCCCCCCTCAGCACCAAGAATACAAAGCATCACTTGCCCCAGACCGAGAGTTCCTACCTATATCTTGTGGCTAATAGCCACTGATGGACCTCTGCTCCATATGTTTATCCAATTCCCTTTTGAAGCTGTCCATGCTTGTAGCTGCCATCACCTCCAGTGGCAGTGAATTCCATGTGTTAATCACTCTTTGGGTGAAGAAGTACTTCCTTTTATCCGTTCTAACTCGACTGTTCAGCAATTTCATTGAGTGCCCATGAGTTCTTGTATTGTGAGAAAGGGAGAAAAATACTTCTTTCTCTACCTGCTCTATCTCATGCATAATCTTGTAAATCTGTATCATGTCATCCCTCAGTCCTGATACAGGATAGATACATAAGACTGATCATTGTTTTTATTTAAATGTAATCTTCACAGAGTGTGAATCTGCATTAATGGCTAATATTCTATGCTTGTTTCAGTTTTCTGGAAATCCTTGTCCTGCTTATTAGATATCTTATCCTATTGACTGCATCAGCTTGGTTATCCGTGAGAAAGGCAGACTATATGCATAGTAAAATAAAATAAAAATACAATAAATAGCATAGAAATCTGAAATACAAATAATTAATTTTGGCTTCGTTTCTCAGCTATTCATTTAGATGGAGGCAAGCAGATTGTAATCTATCAAGATGACCTTGAAGGTATGTTTTGTGTCCATGATTTTATTTCCATATGTCTCTACCTGTGCTCCACTATTGCTGTTCCCCATGCTGTATTATGTTTTGTCCTCAGTTTTCTTCTACTCTTCTTGTTACATTTTCTTTCTGTACAGGCTCCCCTCCCCCCTTTTTGGTTTCTTACAGTGTAAAATTAAACATGCATCTCTACGTATGTAACTAAGATCTTGGGGATGAGGGCTTTGGGAAAAGGAAATGGGAATCTTGTACTGTACTTTTGAATGCTGGGTGAGGTCCTTTGTATGTAAGTAGCTACTGCACTAAGAGTACACTTTAATCTTTCTGCTTTGTGGTTTTCATCAAAGAATTCTGTGAGCTGCAGTTTGTCAAGGCTCTTAAAGATCTTTTATTCTTTCTTCTGCTGCATAGAACTCCAGTTCTAAGATGTTAGAACAGTTTACACCTTTAATTTTATTTTACTGTTTAGTGTCTGCCCTTCCCAGGAACTTCTTTGCTGCTGCTTTGAATTTGGAGCCATTGTTCCTGACAGGTGTCTTAGAGCTCTGAGAGGAAGCAGGAGCCAAGTGTTGGTTTCTTCTCCCATGATGGCTGTGGCAGCAGAGCCAGCTTTCAGGATCACATGACTGTGATATTACAGCAATTACACTGCCTACCCAAGCCCAATTCAAGGTGTTGGGTTTTTTGACCTTCAAAGCCCTGCATGACTTGAAACCTGGGTACCTGAAGGGCTGTCTTCTCCCATGTGTTTCTGACTGGGAATTAAGATCACAGGAAGGGGTCCTGCTGACTGTCCCATCACTCAACGAAGCCTATTTGGTGTGTACCTGAGATAGAGCCTTTTCAGTGGTAGCACCACGATTTTGTGACAACCTCCTCCTGTTGGTGTATCTAGCCCCCTCATTTTTGACCTTTAGGAGGCAGTTGAAGACAGTTTTTTTAGGTCTGCATTTGGTTCACTAGTAGTTTTGAGTCTACGATTTTAAATTTTGGCTTTGGTTTTTGTAATGTACTTTATTTTATATATTTTATTTATGTTGTAAATCACCTCAAGCTCCATAAGGAAGAAAGGTGGCTAATAAATGTTTTAAACAAGTAAAATAAAAATAAATAAAATGGCAGCCCCAGTAGAAATACAGAACTCTGGCAGTGGCCACAATGACTGAGGAGTGTATTTAAATGTTTTCCTAAATAAAAGCAAAGGACCCTGGGAAAAGGTACTGTGGGCTACAATTGTGTTTGGAGAGAGTAGGCTGGTGTTCCAATAGCCTCCTTTCCCCTGTTCTCTGAATTAATACATGATATACTAATACAAATTGACTAGATTTTTAAAAGACTGCTCTGCTACCATTCCTAATTAAGTCCAGAAAAATAAGCTCACATAAGGCAATATGAAGCAGGAATATAAGGAGTCCCACCATGTTTATTTATATATCTTCAATTTCTACCCCGCTCGAACCCCGAAGGGTCTCTGAGCGGCTTACAGTTTCAGATTTATCCCTAGCTAAGGCCACATATCTGCAGGGGTTGGGGCTGCCTACCGTTCAGTCTAGTGGAACCATTAAAGTTCGTGCTCAGCCCATGTGTAACTAGCAGATGCCAATGTGTCTTTCTCTGAGGTGGGAAGGCAGGGTGATGGCAGGCAAAAAAGGCCTGTCAGCAATGGTTAGCACTTCCTTAAATAGTGATGCTGTTACCCCCTCACCCATTGACTGTAATACATGAGGCATCTCCAACCAGCATCCTTTATGCAAATATATGCCTTGTTGTCACCTTCTTAAAGGAGATGTGTCCAGATGAAGTCTGCCAAGTATAAATTAGTTCTAAGTTTTGCACAAAAAGACTGGCAAGCAACAGAAGGATCAGGCTAGAATTAATCTTACAGAGGATGTAAAGTTTTCTTCCTCACCTTCCCTTCCCCTTCCATATGATCCAGTAATATAAAAGACTAGTTCCAGCCTGACATGGAATGAGGTACAGCGACTTAGTTTATTTCCGGAGTAAATCTGAGCTGGTGTAGACATACCCTATCTTCATCCCCTCCCCAGTTTTCTGTGGGTTAAAAGTCCATGAATCGCCACTTCATGGTAATTTGAGAGCAATGATAGCAGAACTATTGGTGTCTTTCATTGGAGTTGGATCTACCATCGACAAATGGAAGGAGATTGAAAAAGAAACTCTTCCCCTTCCCCTTCAACCCATTTCACTGATAAGCCTCTTCTGAGGGTCATGGGACCCTCCCAGGCAATCTGCCAGGTATTGTGGAAGGCTGCAGGAAGAATGGGAAATGGTGCAACATGCCTCTTCCTCTTGGAGCTCTGCTCCAAGGCTTGCTGCATTTGTGCAAGAGGCAAGGGGACATTTCCCCATCTCCTCTCCTTGTAGCAGCAGGAGAGTCCCATGAGCAGAGGCTTTGGGGCCACACAGGGTGTTTGTAAAGGTGGAGAAGATCTGCTTCTGCCAAAACCTTTCATTTGCAGGTAGTCGAATGTGATGTCTCATTTCTCATTGTCAGTGCAAAGGAGAGTTTTCTTTGATTTCTGTGTTTTACATGTATTGTTTTTATAGTTAATTGCTGTGCTGTTTCATGAGCATTCTTCTTCTTGCTCATTTTTCAGGGGCAGACGTTCTTGGTCTCATGTCTTTGATCAGCCCTTTCTCCTATTTGCATAAAGTGTGAAGGCTTCATCAAGCCATTTAGTAGAGCAGATTAAAGAGATTCCCATGTGATCAAAGGAATAAAAAACCTATTGTGAGATGAATACACATGTTGAAAACTTTGCTTTGGCTGTAAACATTCAGTGCCCCCTTTTTAATTGGCTTGTGTTAGTTTCTCAAAATAGAAACGAGGCAGCTTTCTGAATAAACTGCAAAAATGATATTAGAGCCCTTTAATAGCCAAGCAATGCACTCCAGTGAGGGATTTCAGAAAGACAAGCTCTTTCATAAGCGTTGACCTAGGAGGTTAATCTGGCATTTAACATTAACTGAGTTTATTACTCCTCTAGGCGAAGTTAAGATTCCAGGACCTCCTACCAATGTACATGCTTCAGAAACCAGCAAAACATATGTTGTACTCAGCTGGGATCCACCTGTTCCTCGTGGCAAAGAGCCATTATCATATTTCATTGAGAAGGTACTGTGCCATGTAGTTGCAGTCATCTGTAAGGCATTTTGTGGCCACATACCATTTAGTTTCAAATCATTCTCGACAGAGGCAAGAAAAACAATAAAATGAGCAAACCCAAGGCTATGCAACCGGAGGACAGAAAAAGCATGGGAAATTGAGTATTTTCTTGCATTATTTAATGTGAATTGAAAAATGAGGCATGGCAATAGAGAGATCAACAAGGCAGAGGTTGTATTGTAGGTACCACTAAGAAACTGTGGCTCTTTGGCGTTCATGTTACGAAGGGCTAGTGGGATATGGGAATATATAGGTCCTTTCCTCACTAGACCTTAAATACTGGTTCAACCCTGTCCCCGAACTTACATTCTACACTACACACAAGTTCACCCCTGTAATTACATTGAGGGCACCCCATTTTCACCCCACACTTGTCCCGGGATAAATGGATGCTGTTATAACCAGAGATAAGTGCAAGGTATTGCATTTATCCCCCCAAACCAGGGATAAGATCCAAGGCAGAAAGGATCCTAATGAGGTTTCCTGACTGACCACCAGTTAGTGGGCCTGCTTCCGAAAGAGTAATGAACAAGGCTCTTTTCTTGATGAAGCTCACTTCCCATCTACTGGGACAACATTGAGTCTTAGCCCAACTCTGGTACCTGCTGTTTATTTTATGCCAGGATGGAACAAGATGTGTTGTTATTAGGCGCAATAGGACAAATGAATAACAAAGCTACTTAACTATAAAAAAATGATAGTCAACTAATATCTTTCCCAAAACAAAGCAATGCTCAGAATGTGGCTCATTCTCAGTTTTCTCAAAACAGTTTCCAAACTCTCAGTGAATACTGCCTGCTGAAAAAGAATATCTGGTTCACGTCTTTTAAAGGAATCCTCTTCTTGTATAATTCATAAAATCATAGTCCTAGATTTTGATCCCACTTAAAGGTTCTGCAGATAGAAGCAGGGCTAAATTTTTCTGAGTCCCAAAGAAGACTTATGACTCCTACCCAAGCTATTCCTGGAGGTCCCTCGTCCCCTAGTAGCAGAATTTTTAGGAGCATTTCGGGGATCAGTGGCAGTGGTGATAGTGGTGGGAAAGTTACTTACTATGGACAGAAATCCTACAGTTTGTGGAAATTTTAAGCAGGAGCCAAATCCTAGATTTGGAGAAGGCCTTGTAGGCCATTTAGTCTTAACCTTGCTCAGTTAAGGAAATCCAAAGCTGGAGCATTCCTGACAGATAATTGTTAATCTTCTGCTTGAGGACCTCCAGTGATGGAGATCCTCTCCACTAAGTTATTAGTTCCACTGTCAAACATACTGTTAGCATTAGGAAGTTTCTTCTATTATTTATGTCAAGTTTTGCATGGACACCCAAATGCAAGAAGAAATAAAATTACGTTGCCTTTAAGATAGTGCTCTGACACCATACTGATAACCAAGCATATAGCTAGCAGTCTTTACAAGACAGAGGAACTCTACTGGCAACTGTCACATAATAGTAATACTCTTTCTCATTTTTATAGTCTGCTGTTGGCAGTGGAAGCTGGCAGAGAGTCAATAACCAAATGGCAGTGAGATCTCCTCGCTACGCAGTGTTTGATCTTGCCCAAGGGAAGTCCTACGTGTTCCGAGTTTTGTCAGCGAACAAGCACGGGATTAGTGATCCTTCTGAAATAACACCTCCTATTCAAGCACAAGACTCCATTGGTGAGGCAGTTGTACATCTGAGCAAAACAAGACAAGACATTCAAATGATGCTAAAAGCAGGCTTTTCTATCAACATATTCCATTCAGCTCACACTGTAATATATTTGACAACATACAAAAGGAGCTGGCAATACTGTGGGGAATTGTTGGTTGCATCAAAGTCTAGAGTGGTTTGTATATTTATTGAAAACTTTTCTAGGCAGTCCTTCAAGCAGAATTCCACTAACCTAGGAGTTCCTAGCAACCAGCAGTCTCAAAATACACCAGTCTAATGAAATAGATGCTTTCAAATAGAAGTTCTGCCTTTTAGCTGTATTGGAAAGTTTCACCATCTTATTAGATCAGAGGTCTAAAATGTTATCAGGGGGCTCCAATCTTGTAGAGTGTGTGAGCACTTTCGGAATGTTGAGAGTGGAAAGTAAGTATCACCACAACATGCCATGAGGGACCTTACCCTCTTTTATACTTTTTTTTTAAAAATCCCATTAAATGTAAAGTCTACAGGCAAGGAGTGGGGAATGGAAGATTTCAGTTTTTGTAAGGAATCCAGAAAACATCCAGGTATTAGTGTAAATGCCTGAGCCTATTCATATTTATTCAGTTGAAACAAATTGTGGCCTTAGTTACCATCTATAAATGTTTATAGGGGTGGGCTCTCTGCTAGGGGAATTTATTTAAAACCATAACTGGGGAATATACAATCCTGTATACAGTGGATTTTATCTGGCATGTGTATGAAGGTATTTTGGGTGTAAAAGGTGCTAGGAAAACAGAATGAGTTTCCCTGGTTAAGGCTGTAGGAATACAAATCCTCCATTCTGTTTCTCCCCCTCTGCCTTTGTCTCTTCTAGATTTTCTCCCATTTGCTTTTACTGCTTGTGGTGGTGGTGGGGGGGTCTGTCTCCCCCTTCCTTTCTAGAGTTGTTATTGTGGCAAAGTAGTCTCAAGCTGTAACAAAGCTTTTACAAAGACAACTGGAGCCAAACTGCAAATGGGCACCTGATGACATTTAAGCTCTGTCTACCACTCAGTCTTCCTGAAATAAGCTGAAGCTCTCTCTCTCCCCCCCCCCCAATTCCATCACCACCACTGCAACTTTTCTATCCTTCAACTGTTGCCTTTAACACACTTCAAAGTCACGGGGTGTCATGGGGTAGGAGTCAAGGACTCAACAGAGAAAATGAAAGGAAAGAATGTGAAGGTGACAAGAAGTGTAGAAAGGGAAGGGGTATGAAGGGGAGAAGGAAAACAATGAGAGGAAGGGAACTTGGAAAAGGATAAAATACAAAAGGTGTCTGGAATCAGGGCAACAAGCTAGCAGGCACCAGGTTGGGATTGTGATTAATTTTAATCAGTCTCGCTTAACACACTGTTTCTATCAGTGTCTTGTTGAAGAACCATAATAATATCACTTTAATGCCATGGGGGACAATATGAACACCAATGTAATTTCTTGGAGGAAGATTCTGTCAAAGTTAAGCATTGTTATGATCTCAGTGGAAGTAATAAACACATAGTCCTTTCCATTCAAATCAGTTGGGCTTAAAACTGTACAGCTTTGACTGAGCTATATTAGCATTGCATTGGTTCCACAGCTGGGACATCCTGATCTAAGAACTTGTTTGCTGGTACAAGTAATCTTATAATTGGGAAGTGGTTATATGTTGTATATGTTATATAACTTGCTAAAAATGAAGTAAATGATTCTTTCTGTGGCATAGTTGTTCCATCTGCTCCGGGACGCATAGTAGCAACAAGAAATACAAGGACTTCTGTTATAGTACAGTGGGATAAGCCAAAACATGAAGAAGATCTGTTTGGCTATTATATTGATTGTTCTGTGGTGGGATCAAATCGCTGGGAACCCTGCAATCATAAGCCCGTCAAATATACCAGGTACAGAAAAGTCTTTATATATCTTGTTTCATTTTCTAAGTCCCCCCCCAAACAAAATTCAGTGTCTTTCTGTCTTCAAAAGCGCTTCAGAAACACAGATAGTTCCATTTCACATCTAAATCTAACATCTAAATGACAGGACAATGTGGGAAGGGAGAATTCCTTGGCTCCTTTCCTTATAGATATTACCTAATATCCAGGGAGGTAAATGCTGCCATGGAAGGAGTAATATTAGTTGCTCTACTCATGTGGTTCCTCCGTCCAGACATTAGGGGAATTGTACAGGACTGGATCTCATTCCTATAATATTGTGGCAATTACATATTGGATCTCAGAGGGCTTCATCAAAAAGATGTCATAATTTATTTATTTTGATTTGTATTCTGCCCTCCCTGCTGAGGCAGGCTCAGGGTGGCTTACATAAAACATATTTGAACACTAAAACAGAGTTAGATAAAACCACAACAATACAGTTATAAAGCACAGCATAAAGTGCTAGTGCTGTTTTCATACAGAAGGCTTTCATACAGAAGGTCCCAGGTTCAGTTTGTGGAATTTTCATTAAATTGTGTATCAGGGCTGGGAAGGATCCCTGCCTGAAGCCTTAGAATCATAGAGCTGGAAGGGACCTCCAGAGTCATCTAGTCAAATCAAATCAAATACCTTTAATGGCATATCAATAAAATACATGGGGTGATAAAATACGAGCAAGGAGGTGTTACGGAGACAGCAAAATGAGGTAGATCATACAGATAGCAAAATGAGGTAGATCATACAGAAATCTTTAACCGCTTCAACCAAAAACCTAGCAACCAGAGCTGTAATGTCCGGGTTTGTGTCATTTAATAGACATTGGATTATTCTGTCATTGTTAACACAATATTTAGAGTATAGTGGAGAGGAAAGGAGTTTCTCACGTGAACCTGCATGCAGTTGACATTCCAAGGTAATGTGATGGATTGAATCTATTGATTTTAGAGGACAGATATTTTTTTTTTCATGAAAAGGCACTTTGTTATACCGACCAGTTAATATTTTTGAGGGGGAAATATTTAGTTGGGCCAATGTAAAAGCTCTTCGATGAGAAGGGTGATCAAGGTTGTAAAAGTAGCTGGCCATTTTCCCTTGCTGGATGGAGAGGTTTAGTTTGGCCTGGGAAGAAAAATGAGGCTGCAGAGGATTTAGGTTATGAAATTCTAGGTCAAGAAACCTTTGTTTTATGGTTTAAAAGATAGTAGATTCATTGAAGGACAGGAAGAAATCGATTGAAAAGCCCAATTGTTGGATTTTCTTTTTGATAGTTGAAAGGCAGGTAATACTATATGGATCACTTTTTAATTTTGAAAGTAAAGAATTTGAAGAAATTTGAAAGGGTCATCCAGTCCAACCCCCTGCATGAAGAAATTCACAACTACCTCTCCCCACACCCTCAATGACCCCTGCTCCATGCCCAAAAGATGGCAAAAAACCCTCCAAGATCCCAAACTGGCCTGGAGAAGATTGCCCCAAAGTGCCCCAAAGTGGCAATCAGCATTTCCATGGGCGTGTAAGAAAGGGCCACGAGAACCAGGCACTGATGCAACCCTCCCTGCCCCCCTCTCATGAACTGCCTAAGTTCATACAATCAGCATTGCTGTTAGATGGCCATCTAGCTCTGCTTAAAAACTTCCAAAGAAGGAGAGCCCACCACCTCCTAAGGAAGCCTCTTCCACCGAGGAACCACTCTGTCAGGAAGTCCTTCCTAATGTTTAGCTGAAAACTCTTTTGATTTAATTTCAACCCATTGGTTCTGGTCCGACCTTCTGGGGCAACTGAAAACAACTCTCACCATCCTCTATATGACAGCCCCTCAAATGCTTGGAAAGCTGCTGTCAGAGTTCATAATACTGGGCTAGATGGACTAGTGGACAACTTGGTTTACTCACCTGTACCTTTTAGAGGCTACTGCTGACACAGAATACTGAGAAGGGATGGGCACAAACCTGCTCGCAAATTAAAGTTCATGATGAATTTTTGCCAGTTTGGGGTTTGCAAACTCAAGTTCATGGCAGGTCAGCTGGCATGAGCTTTTCATGAACTTTCAAGCCATTTGTGGTGGTTCATGAATGGATACATTTCCAGACAGACTGTCTCCACTCAGTGTAAATGTTTACGAAACCTGAAAGCAACAGGGGGATGGAACTTGGAGGGCATGTAGAAGAGCATCCCTGTGACTTTGATGTCTCTAACGTGCACATGATCTGTTCTATACACTCCTGAATCTCCTAAACCTGTGCCTGTCATTTCCCCAGAAAGAACTTTCTGGGGGCACCTTCTTTGGGGGGCTGTAACTTGGATCCCATAAATCCAATCCTCACCAAACTTGGAGGGCAGATAGAGGAGAGTCAGCCAGAGATCCCCTATGGGTTTGGTGTCTCTAGCACACTTGGGGGGGCTGTTCTACCACATCACAAACCACACGAATTAAACCAGTTCATTTGGAGGCTAAAAGTTTATGACGGTTTGTGGTTCATGAAATGGGCATGCCACAGACCACAAACTGAATGGCATTTTCCAACTTCATTCCCAACTCTAATTCTGAGTTCACCCTTGCTAATGTTCATGTGTTAAGAATCTTCTCTGACTTTCAGAATATGGCACAATTTATTTTCATTCTTATTAAAAGCATTTCAGTGCCACCTTTCTACCCAAATAAGGTCCCCAAGGAAGCAAATATCAAAGTATTACAACATTCAAATTAAAACAGTAGTTAAAATAAAGTGCATATAAAATAATTCAATAAAAACATATGAACACACAAACCCATATAGCAACAAAAATAAGGAAGGCTATTAATAAGGAAAATAAGGAAGTTATTGGAAGTATTCTGAGCAAAACAAAAACATCTTCACCCTCTGGCAGAAGACAATGATAGAGGGAAACAGGCAAATATCCTGGGGGAGGGAACTCCAAAGTTTTGGCACCCTGATCACTAAGTCCCTTTCTTGGATTGCCACCCTTCTATCCTCAGATGATGGGGGCATCTGAAACAGGGTCTCCAAAGATGATTGGAGTGGATGGGTAGGTTCATATGGTAGAAGGTGATCACTAAAGTATGCTGGCCCCAAGCCATATACGGCTTTAAAGGTCAATACCAGGATCTTCAATTGGGTCTGGAAGCAAATATGGGAGCCAGTATAAGTGGAACAAGCCTGGAGTGATGTAGTCCTTGTCACCCACTCCAGTCAACATTCTGGCTGCAGCATTCTGTATGACTATAGCTTCCAGACAGTCTTCAAGGCCAACCCCATGTAGAACACATTACAGCAGTCTCATCCGTATGTTACCAGGGCATGCACCACAGTGACAAGTTCTTTGCTGCTCAGGAAAAGTCATAGCCAGCGCACCAGCCAAAGCTGGTGAAAGGCACCCCTGGCCACCACAGCCACATTTTTATTCAACAGGAGGTCCAGGTCCAATAGCAACACTAACCTACAGAGCTGTTTCTTTAGGAGGAGTGTAACCCCATCCAGAACACCCAGGCACCCCAATTCCTAGGTCAAACCTCTCTCCCCCTAGTAGCACCTCCATTTTGTCAGGATTAAGTTTCAGTTTGCTAGCCCACATCCATACCAAAATTGCCTCTAGGCACCTGTTCACAGTTTCCACATCCTCTCTGGGATCCTCTGGAAGCTCAAGACAGAGCTGAGTGTCATCCACATATTGGTGGCAGCTCAGCCCAAATCTCTAGATAATCTATCCCAGTAACTTCATGTAAATACTGAAAGCATGGGGGACAAGATAGAATCTTGCAGGACCCTGTAGGCCAGAAGCAAAGGGATGGAACACTACAGTACCACACTCTGAAATCTGCCCTTCAGGTAGGACCAAAACCACCACAGAACAGTGCCTCCCAGTGCCAACCACAAAATGTAGTCCAGAAGGATACCAATCTCAATGGTATCAAAAGCCACCAAGAAGTCCAGAAGAATTAACAGGGTTGCACTCTCCTGTCCATCCCTGGTGCAGGTTATCCAGTAGGGTAACCAAGGCCACTTTAATCCCATAACTAGGCAGGAAACTAGATTGGAATGGATCCAATCTGCTTCATTCAGGATTCCCTGAAGTTGCCCAGTCACCACCACTTTGCTCAAGAATGGTACATATGAGACTGGGTGGCAGTTATTCAGTTTAAGCAGTAGCTTAACTTGTACAGCCTTAAGCAGCATGGCCTGTTCAAATTGAAAAGTCCATGTTCTTCCTTTTGTCTTTTTGTTCTCTTTAAATTTGGATGAGCTGTCTTGTTTATGCTGTCCGTATGTGATGTCCCAATGGTAAAGGCACACAGATAGATATTCCTGATGGCTGTTATATAGAGACTGAACCATACACATGGTGCCACATCCTCATAGTTTGGTCCTTAGATTCTTTTATCTTTCTGTCTCATGCTGAAATTACTGGAGAGGTATCGACTTTTGATTTATATGTAGGACTGGAATTCTCTCTGTGTAACATAATCCAAGCACATAAATTGAACGTGAAAAATCCCCTTCCTATTTCTTTTAGGTTTTCAGTTCATGGCTTAGAAACAGGAGAGAAATACATCTTCCGCGTGAAAGCTGCAAATGCAGTGGGAATGAGTGAAAATTCTCAGGAGTCTGAGCCTATAACTGTACAAGCAGCCCTCAGTAAGTGACTTTCTGTAAGACTTAAACTTTGAAATAAAACAGTTTGATAACCAGGACCCTAGCCAACTGCCTTCATCACTTAATAGGACTGCCACATTTGCAGGTGAAACTTTAAAGAAATTAATGGAAAGTCAGGAGATTCCTCATCAACAGAAAAATATATAACCCATTTGCCAAGCACATGTGTCTATTCTAGAGTCTAGAAATTGATCACCAAATATGGGGGGGAAATCAGTTTGAAAATGTTTGCCTGCTGGATCAGCCCAGTGGGCCATCTAGTCCAAATTCTGTTTCACACAGGTGTCCTGCACTGCCTCTGGATGCGGAGGTTACCTTTAGTTATCATGGCTAGTATCCACTGATGGATCTATCCTTCATGGCTCTGTCTGGTACCCTTTTAAGACAATCTGTATGAGATGCCATCTCCATGTGTTTATTGGCAATGAATCCCACAATTTTACTCATTGAGTGAAGAAGTACTTCCTTTTTGTCTGTCCTGAATTTGTTGCCCATCACCTTCTTTAGGGTCCCAGAGTTTTCATATTATGGAATAGGGAGAAAAAATTCTCTCTCTCCTCTTTCTCTCCCCCATGTTGTTCCTCTGTGTTTTCCCTGGCATTTGGGGAGGGAGATTTCATTTTAGATGGCAAAAATAGTTAATTCCTTCCATGCTAAAGCCTTAATTTTATGTCCTTTTCCCAGCCTGCTTTTTTAAAAAAGAATGAGAATGAGATACCTTTCATAGTTCTCCTTTTGTCATGTCTAGCTTGGTCCCCACTTAAGACAAGAAATCTGATGTTATTTATATAGCCTATTGTATTTCTGGACATTAGTCTGATGTTCTGTCTGCTTGACTTCTTAAAGCTTGTCCATCATATCCTTATGGAATCACACTTCTCAACTGTGATGGCCAGTCAATGACTATTGGCTGGAAACTTCCAAGATACAGTGGGGGATCAAATATTCTGGGTTATTACATAGACAAACGGGAGGTCCATCACCACAACTGGCATGAAGTCAATTCTTCTCTTACAAAAGAGAGAATTTACACGGTCAGTATTGTTTTTCAATTTTAGTTTTTAGTATTTAGATTTAATTTTGTTTTATTTCTACTGTTTACTTTGGTGGTTGTACGTAGTCAGATTGAAAATATTTACTGAAGGAAAAGTAAAAAGAGCCAGTATGGTGTAGTGGTTAAGAGCGATGGACTCTAATCTGGAGAACCGGGTTTAATTCACCCGCACAAGTGATCTTCATCTTTTTTTTTAAAAAAACATTTTTTTAAGAGCACTATGGCGCTGTAACCCCAAAGCAGCGCAATAGCGACCCCATTGGGATGCCTGGACCACTGAGATACATGCGATCACTACATCTGCCACCTGAAAACAAGTAGAAGCTCAGGCACGCACACACTTTTTGATTTCTGGAACGTTAGGAAGGGCGGAAGGGATGCTGTCTGGATTTGTAAACTATCCTGTCCCCTCCCCTTCCTTGCCATGACTGCATTCTCTTTCATGCTGCGTGGAATTTTAAAATTTATTGCTTTAACTTTTCTCCTTCAGGCACCTTAAATCAAACTGCTTCCCCCCACCTCACACAGTATTTAGGGACAGGAGATACAGGCTGCCCTTTTTGTTCACCTCTTTCCCAGCCTCCATTTTACAAGTAGCTATCTTGCCCAAGGAGAATTCCAGGAACTCAAACCCTGTGACAGGATTTTAAAATCCCCTCTCCCACTTTTCCAAGCCACACTAGCTCCTTCCAGCCTTGCAAACAGCATCCTCCTCTTGATGGCAAGCATATAGGAATGCCATGCGTTCAGGCGGGACCTGGGGATCCCCTGCACTTACAGCCAGTGTTCCCTCTAAACTGAGATGGTGTGAGATAGCTCACAGATTTTTAGCCTCTGGCTCACACATTTTTGTCTTAACTCAGGAAGGATGGCTTCAGAGCAAACTAATTTATGCAGTAGCCAAATTACTTGCTCACAGCTTTAATGCCAGTAGCTCACAAAGTGGATTTTTTGCTCACAGAACTCCACAGTTTAGAGGGGGCATTGTAGAGTTACAGTTTATCTCCTGCCTACAGATATCAGCTCCCAGGCATAAAGTGAATGCTGTGGAAGGAGGACTCCATGGCGTTGTACTCCATTGAAATAACTGTTCTCCCCAGATGTAGTGATCTCATGTATTTCAGTGGTCCAGGCATCACAATGGGATCACTATTGCGCTGCTTTGGGGTTGTGTTACAATGCCATAGCGCTCTTAGAAGAACATTTTTGAAAAAAAGATGGAGATCTCCCACGTGGGCGCAAAAGGGCGCAAAAACCTCGTCACTGGAGGAATTGTTACAGGGCATTTTACACAGCACCCTGTAGCACTTCAGGAGTGGTAGAAATAATTGAAGACTGCTTGGAAGCAGTTTGAGGTAAAAACAGCTCAGGAACGGTTCCTGAATGGGACAGAAGCATTTCTGTCTGAAAGGGGAAATATATTCCATCAGGGAACTATTACTAAAATCGTTCTGTCTGAAATGATTGGTGAACAGTTCCTGAACCAGAACATATCAGCTGTCTGAAATTCCCCCATGTGTTGATTCAGCTAGCCATTCCTATATTGAGTCACAAGCACAGGTTACTCATGATCCAGCTGTGTGAGTTGTCCAAATGGAAGAAGACAGATAATTTTTCAATTGCTTAGGCAGAAACAATATATGGCAGAAATGGGCAACATGGTGCCTAGTATGATTTATACATTTATGATGGCCAGTTAATTCTCTATTCTTCTGGATTGGTGTGACATTATACTAGTTCATGTTGTACAGCAACTTGCCTTTTATAGAAATTAGAGTTCCATCAGCATCAAAGAAAACATTACATCAACATAATGCACAGTAAAGAGTAGCAAGCAAGGTATCCCAGTGTTTTGTCCACCTCAACATGTAGTAAGTCCATTCAAGAAACAACACGGTTGATAGATTTATCTTTTTCCTTAGTAAGGCCCCTGCCACACGCAGGGGAAAAGGCGGTAGAAGGCGCGGCTTTTAAAAGCCGCGCCAATGTTGACACGGCGCGGCGGGATCTCACGGATCCCCCGGCCGCGCCGCCGTTTCTCCCCGGCGCGATCAAACGCTGGGGAGAAAACACAGCCCTAACTGGGGGCCGGCCGAACTGCGCTTGGTTCTTCCCGGGTTTGGGCCAGTTCGGGTGCGGAAGCAGAACGCTTCCCAGATGTGGTGTTGTGATCGCGCTGCTTTGATCCGCCCCCAAACTGGCCCGCAACTGGCCCAAATCGCCGCGTGTGAACGGGACCTAAGTAAAGCAAAAGTAGCTTTTACCGAATTGCCATAATGATGCACCAATACTTCTCTTGCTAGTTTTGTGCTCTGTAACACACAGCAACTCTAACTGAATACAGTGTTATGACT
Source organism: Gekko japonicus (assembly GCF_001447785.1). Lineage (NCBI taxonomy): Eukaryota > Metazoa > Chordata > Lepidosauria > Squamata > Gekkonidae > Gekko > Gekko japonicus. The sequence goes on along the minus strand of NW_015165306.1, from coordinate 39,564 downwards.
TTATAATCCCTGTGCACTGTATGGACTTTGGTGATAACAGACTCTGTTGGTAATGGGAAGAAAATGACAGGGGTGCGTCCAGTGACCATACAGCCTTCTTAAAAATGTACTGACTCTTAAGTGGAACTAGGCTTAATAACCATATTTTCAAATACAGGTCCATTCATTAACATTACCAATGTTTCAAATTGGGAGGGGGAGGGGAAGAATCCTGGGGGGGGGGGAACAACCACAAAGTGGAGCCTGAATTCAATAGCACCCATTTCTCCTCCTCTCCTTTCATACATTTCTTGTCATGGCTCATAACTAATTGGGTCTCTTGGTACAACTCTACCTGTGTGTGTGTGTATGTGTATATATACATACAAAATAACAATGAATGTTGTAATGATTTTATTCTAAGATGAACTTGCATGGACATCTCTGTACTGTTTCCCACAAAAATCTTGCACCTCAAAACCTACCCATTTAAGTATCCTAAGTTACTTTTTCTTTTAAAAATTGCAATAGACCAACCAAACTACCCTTATGGAACTTGTCCCAATGTTTATAAATCCAGTTAGAGCAAGACTTTTCCCCATTCATCTTCAAATGGCAATGAAGTTAAATATGAATAAATGTATGGATTGAATATTTTAAAACTATTAGAAAAGACACAGGAATATTGTCTGCATTAATTTTTTTTTTAATGTCAACTGTTCTGCAAAGGTAGAGGATTTGACAGAAAAGGCATATTATGAATTCAAAATTGCTGCTGCAAATATAGCTGGCATAGGACAGGCATCGGAGCCCAGTGACCATTTCAGATGTGAAGCCTGGACAATGCCAGAGCCAGGTGAGTAGTCTGGCTATTCATAACATATTTTTTTTGTAAATATTTTTATTTGGATTTTAGCATATATACATTACAAAACATTACAAAACACTTTTAACATACAATGTTGAGTCTCATACATTCAACCTATCTATCCATTCATATACCTTAGACCATCTTTTATTGTATACTTTATCATTTCTGTTTTGCAACATCAGATTGTCCATTCGTGCTAAATCTAGCACTTTCACTACTAATTCTTCTCTAGTCGGTAATATGTCTGATTTCCAATTTTTGGCCAATAACAATCGGGCCGCGGTTATTATATATACTAATATGTATATATTTAATATGGCTATTCATAACATTAATGCAGTTTAAAAAAATTAATTATAGTTTAACATTTGTCATGCAGTGACAATAATTACATTAGATTTTTAACCACAGTGGGCATCATACAGTAATGGCGTGTTTTCCCTTTCTCCGCACGCCAAATTCCATATGGTTGCCTAGTCTGTGGAAGTTTTTTGTCAGAAGAGTCCTGATGGGTCAAATAACTGAATATCGCCCTAGGATGCTTATTTATATGTTTGTTTGTTTATTGTTTGTTTAAAAGATTACTGCCCTTCACTTTTGAGAGTCTGCTCGATGTAGCTTCTCCATGGGTAAGGAGTAGCAAACTAATATGAGTCCTACTTGGTATCATACGCTTGCTCCTGTCTTCTGAGCTACGTAGGCCCTCTGAATCTGGGTCTCTGCGTATGCCAGGGACTCAACATAGTTTAGGTAGCGTGCTCAATGTTCTGAGCCCCTGTTTTTCCTAAAGCTGCCTGGTTTAGCCTTTAAAGAAGTGCAGAGGGGTCCAAACCGGCCTCACTGTCCAATAATCCTTCAAACTCCCAGTTATAAAAACATATAAGGTTTATTCACAAGGGTTAAAACAAACGGGGGGAGTTTAACATAAAACAGACAGTAGGCAATCTTATCTCGCTCTGCTAGCTAGCTGGTTCTAACAAGGATTTGCTATTGGTTCTTTCCCGGGAACTTCTATCTCGTTTTGCTCAGTTCCCTGCTTCAAGGTTTTCCTTCCCAAAGCTTACTTGATTGTAGGCCCACTTGGTCTTCAAAACAACCTGCCCCCGGACAATAACTCACGGCTGACAATTCACCAAGTCCTGGCTGCGGCTCTCTCGGTTCGTCAAAGCCTCCTGCAGCAAAACGTGTGTACTCCGACAGTTCACCAGCATTCCTCCTCATGGATTTCGATGAGCTGACTTCTCTGCCTCTGGGACTGTATCTTATTGTTCAATTCTCCAATCCCCGTCCCAGATCAATTGGAAATTGCCACCTAAACCAGGTGCTCCCATTTCCCTAAGCCTTAGGTGTACTAACACTGACTAACTTACAGTTACACATTGGAACTGATCCTGCCAGTAAGTACCTCTGGCATGACATTTGGTCCTACAAAGTAGGTAGTCCTAAGCTGACATTTGGACTTTAAAATATTGTTAAATTTGGGGTTTGTTACAAACCAAAGAAAACTAAACACTTTCTGAGTAATGTATTTTGTTTATTTGCTAGTTACTTTTTAGAGATGTGTTTTTTAGCAGCTAGGCTTTGACTTTTGATTTATTTATAAAGGATGCAGTAGTTCTTATGCTGATATCAAGGGCATTGTTCCTTAGTTTTTGGAGGCTTTTCTCTAACTTCTACTTCACAGTCTTTCTTTCTGTTTGACAAACATGCCATCTTTTGTATATGTCATACTACATTTCATTCCAGACCTTTGAATTACAGAAAATGTTGGATTGATATATGCACTATTCTATCGTTCACTTTTTAAAATAAGACACCATTAAATTAAATTAAGTTTGAAGGCCAGCCCAAACCTGCTATGGTTGTTCTTGAATAAGGATATGTAAATACTATGGAATAATGATGAGGATCAGTGCCATCCTAAGCAGTTTTTATAACTTTCTAAAACCTTTTATTTCAGTGGACTTAGAATGGTACAACTTTGCTTAGGATGGCGCTGAATATTTACTGCTTGGTTGAAATATGAATATATAGGCATTTTAATACTTGGGTACAAAAATGAATATGGGGATATTTTAATACTGTGGTGAGACATGTTTCACGGACTATTTCAGTACAGAAATTTAGCTGTATAGAAATTTAACTACTGCGTACAACTTCAGATTTGCAGAATGGAAAGACATGGACAAGTTATCTGTTTATAGCTGGAATTAAGAGAACTATTGTTCAATAATCCTTTCAGGTTTTTTCTCTGCTACAGCATTTCTTGCTTTGTTCACATGAAAAGTACCGTGTCACAAAATGTAAGCAAGTAGATACAAAGTCCCCTAAGAATAAAAAAAATAAATGTACTTGTTATTTTGGAGAACTTTAATGGAGACTCCTAATTTCCATTTCATATATACTACTGATGTGGAAACAGCAAAATCAATATAGCTGGACACGAACCATTCACAATCAATAAAAGGGTTGATTCCAAACTCATTGTATAGCTTGGTACATCAGAATAATGGCATAATACTGCTTTGTAAGTAATCATTCATATCTACCCTCTCTCACACAAATAGTATTTGCATACATGAATGCTCTTACTAAAATATTTGCTATATCAGAATGAAACCACAAGGTTCTATTTAGATATCTATGTTATTCCAGCATATTACACTTTAACACCAATTAATAAAACAGATATATACATGTGTCAAGTGGCGACTTTCCCTCCAGTGTGTGCCTAACCACTTTGTAAACTAGATTCTAGCATTGTCCTACAAAATTAGGAGGAAAACTTCACCAGTTTTGTCCTCTTCAAGATTTCAGATTGACTTCAGACTGCTGAATTGTGAAGATGTGCAGTAAAACATTGCAGACAATCAATTGCTTAGGGTTTACATACAGACTATGATAAGTGACCAACTGGTAAATTCACTGGTATTCAGTCAGTATGGAATGAAATTGTGTCAGGAAGGAGATGGTAGACTAAAAAATATACGGGGAAATCCACTACTTTTACTGAAGAATGATAAAAAATATAAGGTTTATGAGAAAGATCTGTTTGACTAAATTGCTGGTCTCCTCTGCTGATCCATATGCTTTAGGTCCTCCCTATGACCTTACATTTTGTGAGGTTAGGAACACATCCCTTGTGATTCTTTGGAAAGCTCCTATTTACATTGGCAGCAGTCCTGTTAGTGGATATTTTGTGGACTACAAGCATGAAGAAGGTGAAGAATGGATCACATGCAATGAGAAACCAACATCACACCGTTATTTGAAGGTAGAAAAACATATTATGTGATATGTTTATTTTTTTAGAATTTAGTCATTTGTTATAATTTATTGTGTATCTCCTTCAAGGTTACCGAGTTACAGGAAGGGAATACCTATGTATTTCGAGTTCGTCCTGTGAACGATGCTGGGATTGGCAAAGCATCTGATGTTTCTGAAGCTGTATTGGTTCAGGCTAAACCAGGTATGAAAATACAGGGATAAATCCAGCCAGCTTTTTCACTAGTGAATAAGGGAAGATAGGGTCTCCAAAAAGACTATGTAGAAAATCATGAAACCTGCAGGGGCAAAACCCATGTGAGAATGGGGGGGTGTAGGAAGGAGAGGAAATGGGTGACATTGGATGAAAAAGTGTTGGACTGAAGCCATGGTGTTACATTTGATGGGCTGGATACAAAGGGTTCCTTTAGCTAAATGACTAATACGTTGTCGAAGGCTTTCACGGTCGGAGTTCATTAGTTGCTGTAGATTTTCCGGGTTGTGTTGCTGTGGTCTTGGCATTGTAGAACCTGACGTTTCGCCAGTAACTGTGACTGGTATCCTCAAAGGTATAACACAGAAAGTACTCTCTGTGTCAAGGTGAGAAGAAAATGGTAGGCAGGTAATTTATATCTACTCCAGAAGGTTGGGTAGGCTGAGTCATTATCTTGTAGGAGTTCCCCAGGCTAATGCTAATGGAGGAGCTTTCTTGAGGAGGTTATTTTGTATATGGATTGTTTCCTGAGGAGGTTTCCTGTTTCCTGAGGAGGTTCTTTTGTATGTGGATTGGCTGTTGAAATTCTAATCTTATCTGTAGTGCTATTGTCAGATGTAGAGCCTTTTGTGTTTTTCAGGACAGGAAACCATGCCCTATTTATTTTTAAACTCTTCTTTTCTGTTGAAATTGTGTTTATTTTTATGAATTTCAGTGGCTTCCCTGTGTAATCTGACATGGTAATTGGATGTGTTGTCCAGCCTTTCAGTGTCTTGGAACAAAATACCGTGTCCTGTTTGATTTAGGCTATGTTCAGCCACTGCTGATTTTTCAGGTTGGCCAAGTCTGCAGTGTCTTTCATGTTCTTTTATTCTTGTCTGAATGCTATGCTGTGTGGTCTCGATGTAAACTTGTCAACAACTGCATGGTATGTGGTATACTCCTGCAGAAGTAAGGGGGTCTCTTCTGTCTTTTGCTGATCGTAGCATCTGTTGTATTTTTCTGGTGGGTTTGAATACTGTTTGTGGGTTGTGTTTTTTTCATAATATATATGGCAAAAACACCTTTCCTGAAAACATAGTCTCTTAGGTATGCTGGTTGATGACATTCTTGAGTTGAACATCGCGGCTTTGGCTGAGGGGTTGTGGTTATGGGATCTGAGCCCACAGTTGCTGGTGTGGTGCTGGCAGAAGGCTGTGGGGCTGGCGTAATGTCTGGAGAGTCCTTGGCTGATTGGTCTGGTGTTTCACCCCCCTGGTGACCGGGTTGTGCGTGGTTGGGCTGAAACTCACTCGCGGTCTCTGGCTCCTGCAGTTGCAGCAGTCCCTCGTAGTCTTCTGCCACTGCTGATGGTGACTCTGGGTCACTTGGAAGTAGATGGCGGCAGAGCTGGTCTATGTGTCTATGGAGAACCTGACCATCATTGGTTGATACCTCATATGACAGAGGCCCGGTAACTCTGAGGACATTGGCGAGAACCCAGGCAGGACCGCTAAAAAAGTTCCTTGTGTAGATGGAGTCACCTGGGATAAAAAAATCTCTGGGTGCTTCCTGGTTCTCCGCTGCCTGGCAATCCTCCGAAGCTCGATATGGGTGGAGTCTGTCCAGTCGGGTGGTTAGGCACCTGACCATGAGGAGTTCCACTGGGTTGTGGCCAGTGGTGGTGCTTGGGGTCACCCTGTGGCCAAAAAGGAAGGCTGCAAGTCTATGGTCTCAGTCTCCATGGGTGATCCGCTGGAGTGACTCCTTCGTGGTCTGCACCATCCTCTCCACTTGTCCGTTGGTGGCCAGGTGGAAGGGAGCAGAGCGGAAGTGCTGGATGATGTAGCGGCCCATAAATACTTGGAATTCCCCTGAGGTGAAGGCTGTCCCATTGTCAGTCACTACCGTGTTGGGAAAGCCATATGTGCTGAAGATGTCTGAGGGCCCGGATTGCTGCTTTGGAGGAGGTGGAGGTGAGAGGCACTAGCTCCAGTCACTTGGTGTATGAGTCCACCAAAATGAAGAATATTTGCTCTTGGAAGGGGCCAGCAAAGTCCAAGTGTACTTGGGAGCACGGGTTGCAGGTGGACTCTCACTGCTGCACTGGTGCTGTGGGCGGTTTGGGTTGGGTTTCTTGGCAATGCCTGACAGTGCTTGACCCAGGCCTTTGTGGGCGGTTTGGGTTGGGTTTCTTGGCAGGCCTGACAGTGCTTGACCCAGGCCTCTATCTCATTGTCCATGCCTGGCCACCATACATAACTCTGGGCCAGCACTTTCATCCACACAATTCCGGGATGCGTCTCATGCAGAGTCAATAGCACTTGCTGGCGCAAAGGAGTGGGCACCACCACCTGGCTTCCCCACTGTAGGAAACCCTTGTGGGCTGATAACTCGTCCCAGTGGGAGGAGAAAGCTGCAAATTCTGGGCCCACCCGGCTGGTGGGCCAGCCCCTCACCATCCAGTCCAAAACGCGGGAGACGATATGGTCCTTCACGGTGTGGTGGGACACGCCAGTTAACTGCAGAGGGTGGTTGGGAAGTTCCTCCATGAGCAGGATCTCATGCATAAGAGCAGGATTGGGATTGCAGGAGCGGAGCGGCAGGTGACTGAGGGTGTTGGCATGTCCCATAACGTTCCCTGAGTGGTGGAGGAGGGAGTATTGGTATCCTGCCAGGAAGATTGACCAGCGCAGCACATGAGGCGAGAGCATCTGGGGGGTCTGGCAATCTGGACCCAGCAGACCCAGTAGGATGGTGAATGGCCGTCCATAGAGGTAGTCATGGAATTTTTTCACCCCTGTAATTTTTTTTCTTCATTAATATTTTTATTGAGTATATATTACATATTTTATAATCATAATTCATTTCTTGTATAGTATACTCCTTTTCAAAATTCAAGCAAACGAAAAAAACATTGAGATTACATTCCATCAATTTATCTAACAGATAGAACTTAATCCCAATCCTATTTGTATCCTCTATTTCTTATTCCCTTGTCTTACCTGCTTACTAAACCACCATACAAGTTCCTCAAACTCTTATACTAAACCTTAATACATACATCCACTCAATCTTCAGTACATTCTTACTCCTTCTACAAACTTCCGTTCTTATTCACTCAATCTTTAATAGTAATCTACCTTCTGTAGCTAGAAAAGAAAGCTGAATGGGGTTGCCTCCAATATTGGGTGCTGAAGAGGGAACCTCTACAGCAGGAGGATATCCTCCTCCCTATTATCAGAGGTATTGGGGTGAGCACACCCTTCACCTCCTTGCTATGCCCTTAGCTATAACATTTCATCTTCTATATTATTCTTTTTTTAAATAATTACAACTTAGAATATCAACTGTTTCTAACATACCCTGCTTATACTCAATTTAATTGCTCTCAACTTAAACTATATACTATTACCAAATCGTATTGTCCCCTTTCAGATGCCTCCATCTGTTTGTTTGGTGACTGCATCCAGTAATTTCTTGGCAGTGATCTCGTTGTAAGCAGTGAGAGTTTTGTTACTTAAATTGACCACCAGGTTTCCTAGTGGGAGTCATCTATATTGAATTCCTTGGGCTCTCAAAGCCTTCGCTGTTTCTCGCAGCCTTCGTCTCACGATAAGTACCTCGATTGGAATGTCAGCATACAAAGAAATGATCGTGTCTTCAAGGCACAGACCCTGTTTTTCCCTCGCAAGTTTAAAAAGTTTATTTTTCGTCCATACCTCTTTGAATTCTATTGCAATATCAGGAGAGACATCTTCAGGAGCCTTTTTGGAGATGTTTAACTGGAAGGCAGAGGTAATGATCTCTTCAGAAATCTCTGCTTCTCCTGCTGAGAGAAGAGTCTGCCGGAGCCATTTATTTAAAGCTGCAGTAAGATTTTTTGTCAAACAATAGTTTGCTGAGACTCCATGAAGTTTGGCCTTCCTTTCTCTTAATTTAGTTTCCTGAAGTATAATTTTGTTTTTGGCCCACATCTCAAAATCCTTTATCGCCTTCACATCGTCTGTAGCTTTTTTTGCAGTTTGGTACACTGCTTCAGCCTTCTTCTCCGTCAACTTCAATGCTGTGGTGAGTTCGTCAAATTTCTTATTTATAGGTTCAATTGGTTGTTTAAACTGTCCAAGTTCTTTTTTCAGTTGCCCCACATCCCCGCTCAGAGTCTTTATTTCATTTTTAATTTCATCTTTTATCTCAGTCAGGGCATGTAAAATCACAGTCTGATAGCTTTGGTCAGAGTTGCTTCCCCCCACCACCATTTCCTCTAATAGGGAAGTCTCTTGGTCTAAATGTTCAGAGTCAGTGTTAGCCTTCCTTGGGGGCCTATAAGGGTTTTTTTTTTAAACTACCTTCTTCCTCTAGTCCTTCCCATACCTGGCATTGATGTTTATTCCAAGATTGACTGTTTTTTGAGAGCAAATAGTTATTCTTCAGTCGGAATAGCAGGAACATTGAAGGGATGCAGCTCAGCTACCACGTCCCCCTTCACACCATAATGATAGCCAGCACCTTCTTGTCGATTTGTGTGTAGTTGTGCTTGGCTGAAGACAGGGTGCAGCAGTAATAACCCACGGGGACCTCCCGTCCGTTTGGCAGCTGGTGTCCAAGGTTGGCTCTGACACTGTACGGGGAAGCATGTGAGGATGACGGGTTGCATCTAATCAAAGTGGGCCAGGACAGCATTGGAGGTGAGCACCTCCTTGATGACCTGGAAAGTGGTGGCTTGCTTCTGGCCCCAGACCCACAGGGCCTTTTTGTCGAGGAGGTGGTGAAGTGGTTCCATGAGTACAACTTTGTGGGGCAGGAAGGAGTGATATACGTTCAGGAGCCCCAAGAAGGCCTGGAGTTCTGGCTTGGAGGTTGGCTTGGGAGCATTGATGATGGCATGCACCTTGTCTGGGGCCAGATGGATTCCCTCCATGTCAACTGAGAATACCAGGAACTCAACCTGTGGAACCCCGAGGAGGCACTTTTCCTGCTTCACCTTGAGGCCAGCTGACTGGAAATGCTGCAGGACGGTGTGCAGTCTACTGGTGAAGTCCTCGTCTGTGGGTGCGGCAGTCAAAATGTCATCAGTGAAGGGTTGAACCCCAGGAATTCCTTTAAGGAGAAAGTCAGTTAGGTTCTGGGAAATTCCTGGGGTTACGCTGGCCCTGAAGTTGCCATACCTGGAACGCACCCCTGTGTATCACTATATTCTGGACCTCTGTGGTCACATCATCCACCGGTAGCTGCTAGTAGGCCTGAGCCAAGTCCAACTTTCCGAAAACCTTGGCACTCGCTAGAGAGGTCAAGACATGACTGACTACTGGAACCGGGTAGGAGTGGTCCTGCATCACCTTGTTTGTGGTGCATTTGTAGTCTGCACAGATATGGATGTCCCTGTTGGGCTTAATGGGTGTAACAATCGTGGTTTCCCAGAGGGCATGCGGGACTGGTTCCAAAACACCTTGGCCTACTAACTGATCCAGTTCCTCATCTATTTTAGGCTTCAACGCAAATGGGGCGCACCTAGCCTTTAGCCATATGGGCCGCACCTCTGGGTTGAGCTGCAGTGAGATGGGGGGGGGTCCAGTGTAGCAACTGAGTATCCCATCAAAGACAGCCAGGAACTCGTCGTACACACGCTGAAAGTCTTTTGTAACCACGTGGTGCACCCCAGTCACTCGAAACCCCAAGGGTGTGAACCAGGCTAGTCCTAGGAGACTCGTGCACCTGCCCCCCTCCACCAGCAAGTCCAAAAGTCCATCAAAATTCTGGTACTGTACTCAGAACTTGCCCACCCCCTTCATGGCCACTTCATTCTGTTGGAAGTCCCTCAAAGTGAAACCAACAGACCTAAGGTGAGGGCCACCCCTTGGACAGTCTCTCCTAAAGGTGTCTTTTGAAATTATGGAGATGGAGGACCTGGTGTTTAGCTCCATCTTACAAGGGTTTCCCTCAATAAGAACAGTCACTGTAATTTTGTTAGAGGTGTCCCGGAGCAAGTTCAGCACCTGCTGCTGCTGGTGGACAGAGGTGGTTTGCAATTTCGCTGTGTGTGTGGATGCTGGGTTTCCCTTGGAACGGTAGGCTTGGGCAATGTGGCTGACCTTTCAGCAGCTCCTGCACATGGCATCCGGGAAATGGCAGGATCTCCGTTCATGGGGTTCCCCACGGCGCATGACGTCAGTGTGACAGTGTCGATGGTGCCTGGTGGAGCAGAGGGGCGAGCGCTGTAGCAGGTAGGTCACTTTAGTTGCAGGACCTCATCTTCCTCTTCTTTGGAGGTAGGTCTCCTCGATGATGATGGGCTTTTTGTTCGCTGGACCTCTGCTGTGAACTGGTTGGCAGCTTCCACAGTGAGGGCTAATTTCATGGCCTCTTTGTGTTTGGGGTCTTCCTTAGTGAGGAGCTTTCTTTGAATCCACTTGTCCCACAGGCCACATACCAGCCAGTCTCAGAGCGCATCCTCGAGGTCGTGGAAGTTGCAGTGTCTTGTAATCTGTCAGAGCGCTGTAATGTAGGCTGGGATCGATTCATTTGTGGCCTGGTTCCTGGTGTGGAATGTGTGGCGGGCAATGATGATGGATGGCTTTGGTGAGAAGTGCTCCTTCAGCCGGTCCAAAATCATCTTATATTCGGTGTTCTTGAGTTCCACAGGAGTAGTCAGCAAGCGAGCAATCTCGATGGTCGAACATCCACAGGCTCAGAAGAAGGTGGCACGCTTCTTTTCTGCCTCCTCAATCTCAGAAAACTCAAGGCAAAACTCGAACTGGGAGTTGTAGGACTCCCAGTCTTCTGTGGTGGTATCGAATGCGTCGAAGTGTCCTGGAGCGGCAGCCATGGTCCCGAGAGTGATGCAATGCACGTGGCACTGGAGCTCAGTGCACGATGCGGTGCTGGTGGGAGCTGCCTGGGCTGGCTCAACAGGATCCCACTTTCGTTGCCAGTGTTAAATATTGAGTTCTGGATGCATTGCACTGATCAGCTCTAGTTTATTTAGTGATTTCAGAAACACAAGGACACCCAGCAAGGTTTGAGCCCTGCTTATAAAGCATGGAAACACCCCCCCCACACACACACACACTCACTCCCAAGGATAGGCTATTTACAGTACACTGCTTATCTATAGGTCAATTCCAGGATCCTGGTCAGCGATTGTTTTTGGGGAGCAAGCTCACCCAGTTCGAGGTCCACATTCAGGGATGGCTTAGGCTCAATACATAACAGTAAAAAAAACAATCTGGCTCTATTAGAGGTGGGGCAACAGCAGATTGAACTGCCTGTCTGATCGCGACCTTTGGCATTTTGTGCATTGGTGGTTTCCTCACTTTCACAGCGCCTCTCCGTTGCAGTATTTTTTTCGTTCTGCATTTCCTCACCCCCGCTTTCAACTTGCGTGTCTGCTGGGTTTCTTTTAAAGTTCTGCATTGATTTTCATCCCTTCAGCTCTCATTTCACGTTCCATTTGCGGTTTCCCCAGCTTTTCTGAAAATGGTTTTGTGACAATTCCCCCCCCTTGCTCCTCTTCCAAGCTGACAGTAATTCATAAGCATACAGCTTCCCTTGGATTTCCCTCTCCCTTTCCCCACCCATTGGAGCCCACTCCCTTGAACACTGAGTTCATTCTGCCCACTCTTCACTTTCCACCATCTTCCCCCTTTCATTGGCGCTTACTTTCCCCATCAAATAAAGGGTTGTGGTTTTTTTACAAGCAGGATGAGTTTAGTGAAATTAGTTTTGTGCTAAACTAGGTTTTCTGGGTTAACAAATTATTAATCAGGAAAGACTGAGCTGCCGTCTCCCCAAGTGCCTGGCAATATATAAAATGGGGCTTCTCAGCTCCTTGTCAATTTTGGGACGTATGGTCAGTTTCAACAGTGGGTTTTCCACCTTTCTTTGCCTTCCTTTCTGTTCCTTATCATTCAACATACTAAAAGGTGTGTGCAAACCATGAACTATGAGGATTTAAATGGAAGGTGCTTGCTGGACACTACTGTGCAACTGCGATGGGGCAACTGCATAATTTTTTTAAAAAATTGGACACTGCCCACCACACATCACAAGTGATGTTCCACCCCAATTTAGAAAAGTTGGGGGGGGGGTTGTAGCTGCAGAATAAGTACAACAAATGGTGTAAGACTGTTGCAAACAGAAGGCTCAGAAATCCGAAGTCAGGTTTAAAGGAGTGACTGCTTGAATACTCTGCAGTAAGTTATGAGTGCAAAAAGGACCTATGATGTATCTTAACATGATACTAGGCAAACTGGCTTCCCATATTCTCCTGTTGAAATCACAAAAAATAAAAACCGCAACCTTTTCTTCCCAGCTGTGACTTTGTTCTGTCTACAACATGTTGAATAAATTAAAACTGTTCAGATTGTAAGCACATGCTTAAATGCTAAATTGAATAAAACTTGGTAGATGTGATTTCCCCCCTCAGTAATTATATTTCTAATTGTATATTACAGACACCAAGGAAGTCTCATCAGGTGTGGATGAAGAAGGTAATATTTACCTTGCCTTTGACTGCAAAGAAATTACTGACGCTTCTCATTTTACTTGGAGTAAATTCTATGACGAGATAGAGGATCATGAGAGGTTTAAAGTGGAAACAATTGGAGATCAGTAAGTTGGATAATCCTTTTATAGAAATTCTGGAAAACTGTATTTTGAAGTTATTGCTATTTACAGCAAACCACTGATTTTTTATTTCTGTTTTTTTAGTTCTAAATTATATTTCCTAAAGCCCGACAAAGATGATTTGGGAACATATTCTGTTGCTGTTAGTGATACTGATGGTGTTTCATCCAGTTATATTATGAATGAAGAAGGTAAGAACTACTTTCTCATTGTAGCTTAGATATCCAGTTTTCTTGTAACGCATGGTGGAGCAAGGAAGACCATTAGTAAACCACCATCCTGAACTCCCTGAAGGAAAGGCAAGATTAAAAAAAAATGATAGCACAGGGATAGACAACTGTTAGTTTGCAGCTTATCAGCTCACGCAAGGACAAAGAGGTAACATTAGAAGTTATTTTGAATTAAACTGCCCCATTTCTATTACTGTGCCAAAAAGGAATTGGCTTTTACGGCAATAAAAAAAATTCTTGGGGAAAATATTTAAGTTTTCAATTTGTATATTTTGGCACATTGCAAATTTTTGCTAAAACTATAAACTACTTTACAAAATAAATGCTGCACAGAGGGAGTTTACTATGTAGTATCAGTTTATTTTCTTCAGCCCTACATTGCAATTATTATTATTTCTATGCATATTCTATAGGACATGATTCATCTATCTTTTGCCCCAGGCACTCCACAAATGAAGACAATAGACAACAGCTTGGGTTTAATTATTTTAGTTAAATAAACTGATCTATGTCATCAGGGCTTTTTTTGTAGAAAAAGCCCAGCAGGAACTCATTAGCATAATAGGCCACACCCAACAGCAGAAACTCATTAGTATATTAGACCACACCCCTATGCCTTCCCTTGGCTTGGGTGTAGTGGGTGTGGCCAACTCTGAAGCCCGCTGGAACTCCGTTCCTGTGTGTTCCTGTCCAAAAATAGCCCTGTATGTCATACTATTAAATAAGGGCACTCCTTCCCAATCACACCTTGCTGCATGGCCAGTGATGCTTGCTGATCATTCTTACCTACTGTGAGAGCCCAGTGTATCCCTGCCAAATCAGTTATGGCCTAAACAGTCAAACAACCAGGCCTATTTAAACCAACCTCCACTATGATTTTATGAAAAAGGACTCTCCTTATAGCTAATCCAAGGAGGTAAAAAAAATATCATCCTGCTGTATCTCAGCAGTGCCTGGCTAATCCCGGGATGTCTAGAGAGAGAGAGTAGATAGGTCATCAGCCACTGGCAAAAGCATGGCTGGGGGAGGAGCATCTAGGTATATGCTCGCAAGCCGCGCCTCTCCATTGGCTGAAATCACTAAGAGTTGCCCAATGAGCCTTATGCTATATGTGAATTCAAGGGGCCAAGGCAAACTGACCTTAATGCCAGGAATCCCACACTTCATTGATTTGTACATATGTCACATGATCTGATACCTGCCCATTTGTACCAACCATTGAAAGCCTACTAAAGCTGGAAATGCATGGAATTTACTGACACGTTATGTGTTTTAGAATGAGATGGAAATATCTGTTGCCTTTCTTAATTATTCAGTTGCTAATTTGGTCTTTTTGTTGCTTGCAAACTTGCACACCATGCAATCAGTTCCATTTTCTGAGTCCTTATTAGCAATTCTAATATGCTAAGTAGGCTAATCTCTGTATCCAGCTATGTAGAACCCAGCCTTTTGCACAAGTTCCAGGAGGATTTTCTGACATTTATAATAGATCTCTGTAAATACTTCTTGTCCACCAGCTTTCATTCTCTTTTGCAATCTTGTCAAAAAAGCCTTTTCAAAATGATACACTGGGGAACAGGGTCAACAAAGGAAAAGGTAGATGCAGGCTTCTTGCTGGCTTGCTTAGTGAGTTTCCCCTCTTGCTTGAATTGTTGTGTATTTTATTATCAACACTTGTTAATTCTGTGAGCCACAAGTTTTGAAATTGTCTGTATATCTCACATGTTTGGGTCTTCATAAAAAACTGAACTTCATAGGCATTTTCCTCATTGTGGCTCTTGTTGGCACTTAACATTTATTTTGATGATCAGAATAAACTGAAACCTGAACATTATTCATTTCAGAGCTTGAACGTCTGATGACACTAAGCCATGAAATAAGGAATCCAAGTAAGTAGGTCTCCTGAATCTAATATTCAGTCCCAGTAGGAATGTATTTACACACCACTGATTGGAGTAAAGTAATTAAAACTTTCTTAAATGCATAAAGCGACTTGCTTATCCTTCTATTAATTAAATGCAAATATTAGTTTCTCTTTAAGAGATATCTTCTTCACCACTGCAAATGTGTTTGAAGGAATGGATTCAGCTTGGATATGTCTAATATTTACTAGATTATGTATTTAAAAGTCCTAAATAGTGCAATCAATACATACTTCAGCTTGTGCTCTGACTCATACAGGAACAGCTTTAATACACATCTGTGCAAATACAGTTGAGATTTTCCCTGTGATTTTCAGAGCATTTCGCTTGTTTGTTGTTTAAAATGTTCAAAAGCTTTAACCTGCTGGGACTTGCATTTTGCGATGTTATTTCCAACAGGGTTCACATGTTGGCTTTGCGCTTTGTTCTTTCCCTGCAGCAATCCCTCTGAAGGCAGAATTAGCCTATGAGATTTTGGATAGAGGACAGGTTCGTTTCTGGCTTCAGGCTGAGAGCCTGTCAGCAGAAGCCAGCTACAGATTTGTCATCAATGACACTGAAGTTGCCGACAGTGATGTAAGTACATACCTGGCAGGAATGTACATGACAAGCTTTAATAGCATAACTTTTGTTTGAAAAGGATCAGCCCTAACAGTGAGGAAACTTAGTTTTTCATGCCCCATCATCCTATATATAGATTGAGGGTACAAATACTGGCACGGTCTCATAAAACCTGTTCACATGGCAAGACCCTACTTTTTGCAAGTGAAGTGCTTCACATAGAAAAAAATAGAAAGAGGTTTTAATATATTACTTTAAAGCATAAATGGGCTGATTGGCTGGCAGCGGGCAGGCATTATCAATCTGGGAGGATTTATCTTGCTCAAAAGAGAAGGGGCAAAAAAACAAACCAAAGAAAATGGATTAGTTAACCCCAAAGGGAAGTGAAAAAAGGAAAAAAAAACCCTAAATAGTTGAAATGTCTGTAAGTATAAAAAACAGATTCCTTTAATGATATATAAGAACATCCCTCTATCATACAAAAAGATCTAATGTGTTTCCTGCAGGGCTGCCAGCTCCAAGTAGGGATATTCCTGGAGATTCTTTGGTAGATTCTATGGAAACCAGGGTTTGGGGAGGGGAGAGGCCTCAGCTGAACAGAATGCCATACAGCCCACCTTCCAAAGCAGTTATTTTCTCCGGGGGGGGGTGTAGGCGTAGCAGTCAGTGCTTCAGAGCAGGGTCTGCTAGATCCAGGTTCTTGCTGTAGAAGCTGAGTGGGTGATTTTGGACCAGTCACAGACTTTCAGCCTAACCTACCTCACAGGGTTGTTGTGCAAGTCAAAAGGGGGAGAGGAGAATGATGTAAGCTGCTTTGGTCCCCATTGCAGAGAAAGACTACTGTCCCTCCTGGGAAACCATTGTTGCCAATCTCCAGGTCAGGGCTGGAGGTCACTCAGAATTACAACTGCTCTCCAGGTGGCAGAGATCAGTTCCCCTGGGGAAAATGGTGGACTCTGTGGCAGTCAGGGCTTCAGAGCACGGAAGAGGCTGCAGGTGTGTTGGAGGGGGGAAATGTAAAGCTTAAGAGAGAGAGGGAAATAAAAGTAGGTTGATGATTGGCTGGGAAGGAGATAGGGTTGCCAACTCTAGGTGGGAAATTCCTGGAGATTTGAGGGATGGAACCTGGAGAGGGTGAGGTTTGAGGAGGGGTGGGACTTCAAGCAGGTACAATGCCATAGACTCCACCCTCCCAACTAGTCATTCCATTCTGGGGAACCACTGTTGCCAATCTCAGGAGAGGGGTGGAAATCACTCAGAATTACAACTGATCTCCAGGAGGGAGGGAGGGGGGAGGAGATGCAAAGCTGAAATCAGAGGGGCAGATAATGGCGGGTTGATGCTTGGCTGGGAAGGAGATAGGGTTGCCAACTCCAAGTTGGGAAATTCCTGATTTGAGGCGTGGAACCTGGAAAGGGTGAGGTTTGAGGAGGGGTGGGACCTCAGACAGGTACAATGTCATAAACTCCACCCTCTAAACCAGCCATTTCTTCCTGGGTAACAATTGTTGCCAATCTCCAGATGAGGGCTGGAGATCACTGAAAATTACAACTGCTCTTCAGGTAGCAGAGATCAGTTCCTCTGGAGAAAATGGTGGACTCTGTGTCATTATACCCTGCTGAGGTCACCACAGCACATTGACGCTGAATGCCCAAGGCCTTAGAACTCTCCCAGAGCCTCTTTATAGAGCTCGTTATATTTATTTCCACAACGAGCCTTATTCCTAGGCTCTATAATAAAAGGCTAATTGTCTTTCAGCAAGTGTCTTTCAGCTAAGTATTTCCGTGTCTTTTCCCCCTACCTTCATGTCATCCAGTCTTTATTTCTTACTGTCCCCATTTGACTTACCTCCTGGGGTGGATAACTTCTGGTACTACTGAGGCTGAAGGCAGCCAAGCTTGTAATGGTCCAGAGCAGTGTTCCCTCTAAGCTGAGTTAGTGTGAGCTAGCTCACAGTTTTTTAGCATCCAGCTCACATATTTTTGTCTTAGCTCAGGAAGGATGGCTCCACAACAAACTAATATATGCAGTAGCCAAATCACTGACTCACAACTTTAATGCCAGTAGCTCACAAAGAAGAATTGTTGCTCACAAGACTCCACAGCTTAGAGGGAACACCCAGATACATATTGACTTCTTTGACTGTACTCCACAGATGAAAATTCCATATGCATGTACACAGAGCTCATTGATAAATTCTTAGCCTGTGCTTATTAAAATTCTTTATTTAAACATTTATTCTGTTTCTGCCCCTGGAGACTCAAGAAAGGTAATACATGTAAGAACAATAAAACCACTACCAATAATTTCCACAATGTCTCAAAAAATGTACACAGGACAGCTTAAAACTGCCTGAAATATGGAATAATGCACCCTAATAACTTATACAGAGAACACCTACTTCACTCTGGCACATCTGCCTGTCCTCTACAATTCTGCACTGTTTTATAGGAGACAGTGAGGCTTCACCCACTTTCTGCATTTGATAGACAGTGGCAGCAGCCAGCCATTTGTAAGCTATTGGCCAAGCACCACTATGCCATACCCACCATGTGCAGTGTAGGTGCACACCCCTGGAAATGAGTAAATTATATCAATAATGGGAATGGAAGCATATTAGACAATGCCATCCCTCCTTATTTTTCTGCACTGTGATATCTTTTTAATGCCCCTTACACAAAAACCTTTTAAAGGCTTTATATAATAAACATTCTATGGACCCTTTCTGGTTTTGTCAGCTCTCAAAAGCAATGATAACATCACTGGTTTATATAAAGACAGGCCCAAAAGAAAACATTCTTCATTTAGAATGTTGTAATTTTTTCTTTATTTCCACAGTTGTGTCCAGGGACTATCACTTTTTTTTTTTTTTGCTATTTCCAGAGCTGAATCCTCTCCCCTTTTCCTCTCCAATTTAGTATTTTTAGCAGTGCTTTGAAAGCATTGGCAGTGGAGGTACACTTTTAAAAAGAAATGGAACTGTAATATTATTTTACCTCTTTAATTAGCAAGCAACAGGTGATGTTTACATTTTGAGATGGATTATATTTTTGTGGAAGTTCGCATAAAAGCCTTGTATTTATGGCTGCCATAAAACCATTGAACTTCATCTTGCTGCATAATGGCAATAGCTAGAAATCTAATTATAGTCTAAAACCTGCCTAGAGACAGGCACTGCAGCTGCTGATCATGTTCAATAGACCGTCATTCTAGCAATATTATTTGGTTCTCAGCATTGGCCAAAAATAGATAATTTCCTTCAAAGCCTTAATTGGAACAACGTTTCCCAGTCTTTCTTAGAAATATGGTTGAAATGATGTAACATAAAAACATTACTAAATTCCCATTTTGTTTTTTACAGTTGGCCATTTTATTAACAGGTTCTCTGGCTAGGCAAGGAAAAATATATATTCCAGTGTGGTATAAAGATTCCCACCCCTTACCCCCTGTCTAGTGGAGTAATTTTTGGTAAATATTCCTTTATTTATGCTATTAGAAGCTTTAAAGGCTTTAGAAAAGTTACAAAAAAATCATTAATCACATTATCTACAAAGAGAAAATCCTTAAATCTATACAATATAAATATAGACAATACAAAATAACCAATTTTCATTAAAAACATTCCATACTATCTAACATAAAGTCCAGTAGAACGGTTATATATATCTTAATGTATCGTCTTTGACCTGTTCTCTTGGCCTATGTCTATTCCAGTATCTAATAAATGGAGCCCAAAGTTCAACAAATAATTCTTGGGAGCCCCTTTTATCTGTGCAGACCCTTTTATATATCACTATCTTATTAAAGCTACATGCCGTACCTTGCTCCCCCACCCATCTATACCCAGAAGAGTTGGTTGCTTCCAAAACTTTGCCAGCAGTTGCCTTGCTGCAAACAACAAGTTTTTTACAAGATATTTTCCCTTTTCTGCAATATTATCTGGTAAAATATTCAGCAAGACTATCTTGGGGTCACGCGGCAGTTTGCAATTTAGAATATCATCAGTTTCCCTAAGTGTGTTGTTCCAGAATTTTTGAGTCAGTGGGCATTGCGACCATATATGAAAAAGGGTCCCCACCTCCCTATTACATCACCAGCACAGACTGGACTTGCCTCTTGATATCTTAGCAATCCTATCAGGCATCATATACCACTGCTAAGATATTAGGAGTCCAGTGGAGTATTAAAACAATTCCGTTTTCTGTTTTAATAATGGCCTGTTATAAACATAAACTTTGCCGTAGCAGACCTGTTGCATCCAAATGTAGATTGGGTTTTATCAAATGTCCTTTAAGCACAACAAGTTTGCTGTTGGAGGTCTTCCCTGTTTTAACTTTCCCCAGTAACTCCCTGTGCCCCCTCCGGAAAGCCAGGGATGCTCCTGGACAATATGACAATATGCAGCACAAAGGGCAGCTGCAACTGGAAGATGTTACCTGCCATTGCTCTTGTGCAAGCAGAACAAGTTCCATGAAGAGAGCTAATGTTCATGCAAGACTAGAATGAGGTTTATGTGCAGTTTCATTTAATTCTTCTGACTTAGCACAGACCCCCATACAACATAACTGTATAGTTCAGAAGGATATCCCAGCTTTCAGCTTTTGATGGCTGGAGGAAGGGGGTTCAAATCAGTCCCATAGCTAGGGACTTTTTTGGGAGGGGGGCCATGGGGGGGAGGCAGCTAATTTAATCAAAAGTTCCAGGTAACCGTCTGGCAGTGGCAGCAGGCCACGTGCTCTCTCGGCCACTTCGCTGGGTGGGAGGACGAGGTGGGTTGGGGTGGTGGGTGGTTGAGGGAGGTGGCGGCAGCAGCGGTGGTGGCAGGTGTCCTCCTCCACTCCCCCCTGCCTGGCACGTCGCCTCCAGTCACAAAGGTCACGGAAGCCAGGAGGGAGCGCGTGCCGTGGGGGTGGCTCAGAGTGCAGGTAAAGGGCTGCCCCTCGGTGCCTCTGGTGGGCGCTCTCCACGGCTCCCTTAGAAAAACTCCCATGGGACTTGTTGGGGGGACTCGGGTGGCGGGGGGGAGGCAGGCGGTTTTTAAAGCAGGTGCACGCGGGCTGGAGTACAGAGACTGGTCCTGTGGTTAAGAGAGGGTGGATGGTGAGGAAGAGAAGCTGTCAGGAGCTGATGGCAATTGGGCTGAGTTTAAAGGGGAGGGGAGTGTCAGAAGGTAGCTTTGGGGACAAAGGATTCCACTTCTCTGGAGTACCCAAGGAGCTCAGTTGTCGGGCAGCCATGTTGGAGGCAGTGTGGTGTGCAGGTGGTGGTTTGAGGCACTTCAGGGACAGCCCGGGAGGGTACTTTGAGGCACTTCAGGGACAGCCCAGAAGAAATGTGAGGGGGCCAGGCCCCGTGGGCCCTGCATTAGCTATGGGCCTGGTTCAAATCCAATCTGAACTAATGGTGTTGCTCTTGACCAATTTGTGTCAGTCTCAATGAGTCTTGCATAGTAGATAGTTTAGAAATCATACAAGACTGATGCAATGACTACTGAAGGTGCAGGGAAAATATACCATTCTGCAGCAGGATTAAATTTGCATTTCAGGCTATATCACCTTCCTTTAGAAGATCTTGGAAAAATTGGTAAAAATGTTAGGAAAGTTATTGCATAAAATTAGCAATTCATATATATAAAAAGATATTCCATAAAAGAAATAAAAATAGTGACTCATATATATGTTGTATTTTAAAAGCCAGTCTTCAGAAACAACAAAGGCTTGCAGGAGTCGATGCTTCAGATATCCAGTTCTGAAATGGTGGAGTAATTAGACATTTCTGTGCCCTCTGTAGCAATCCTTACAACTCTTGTCTTTTTCCACTTCCTTCAACTTCTGCATTGTATTTGTGTGGAAGTAAAAAGGCCAAATCTATTTAGTGATCAAATGAATTGGTATAATCTTCACCTGTGTGGGTTCTAGGAGGCTAAATTAGGAGTAGAACTTGCAAGACAAAGCAAAATCTCAGAACCTTACACCATACAGATTAATACAAGAAAAATGTATATCACTAATGCATTGGTATAACACAACAAAAACTTGCAACATATAGTCTCCTGAGTTTGATTAAACAGCATGTTCTTTGTGGTGAGTCAAGTCCAGTTTTTCCTCAACTCCATGAAGTTGTTGAATTCTTTTGATTTCCTTCTCTTTCAAAAGGAATTCAGTTTCAGCAAACAGGACAGTAACCAGAATGCAGCCTGCAGCTTGAACCCATCATCTATTTACTAATAGTGAAGTTGGCCAAATATGAGGATACTTACATCTGGTGACTGGAGCTAGGAATGGGCAATGAGATGTGAATGGGCAAGACAGAACTGAAAAGGGCCCCAAGTTTGGAGAAGAATGTGGAATCTTAAAAAAATACTTTGCAGGTTTAAAAACCTGAAAGTGCTAGAAGCACCTGTAGCTTTAAGCAATGGATTCCCTTAGTGGTTGTTGCTAGGCAACCACAGTATTCCAGGCAGGGTTTCTGTGAGTAAAAAGGCAAAGAGATAGGGCAGAGTCCTTCCCAGGTCTATTTTTGGCCTTTGAGGAAGGACTTCTTGGGGCCAGATCTGACTGGGGTTGCCAGCTTCAGGTTGGGTAATTCTTGAAGATTTTGTGGTGGAAGGGCAAGGTTTGGCAAGGGGAGAGGCCTCAGCCAAATCTAATGCCATAGAGTCCACCCTCCAAAACAATCTTTTTCTCCAGGGGCACAGATCTATGTTGTTTGGAGTTTAGTTGTAATTCTGGGAGATTTCTCCATTCTCTTTGCTGTTGCCCCCATTGATGTGGGGGTTACAACAGTAAAACCAATTATACTAAATAGGAATTCCCCCTTTAGCAATAACTTTTCACAGACTCTAATCTGGGAGAACCAGGTTTGATTCCCCACTCCTCCACTTGTACCCGCTGATGTGACCCTGGGTCAGTCACAAGCTCTGGCACAGCTGTCCTTGAAAAAGAGCAGTTTGTGTCAGAGTTCTCTCAGCCCCACCCACCTCACAGGGTGTCCGTTGTGGGGAGGGGAAGGGAAAGGAGTTTGTAAGCCGCTCTGAGACTCCAAGTGAAGGGCGGGGTATAAATCCAATCTCTTCTTCTTCTTCCAATTTATGGCAACCATATAAATTAATGACCTCCAAAACATCATATTGTTAACAGTCTTGCTTAGGGTGCTCACCACCATTCCATGATTCATGCTTTACAGGGCTATACCAACTAATTCTTAGGGACATTAGTGAGAGCCATTTCTCCATAGAGGTCATCATGAATGACTCAGGATATTCTTGATCCCCCCCAAACAACCACATAATGTGAGCAAAACCATGGACAACCTTGTCTGTCCAACAATCTGGATTCCCCTTGCTAGTTCTGGGCACAGAGGCCTTTCCAAGAAAGCATATAGCTCTTTCCATGAAAGCATGTAGCTAATCTAGCCAGTCCCTTTCATAAAATGTGAGTGCATCCTTTATATTCATCAAATAAAAAAAAGAGTAGCTGAAAACATGAGAGAAAGAGTAGCAAGAATTATGTAGGTGGATTCACTGCTTGCCTATGATAAGCTTAGGCAGGGGTCGTTTCGTAGAAAAAGAGCTAGGGGAACTCATTAGCATAACTCATTAGCATATGCCACACCCCCTGACATCACCGGAAGTGTGTCATAAGGCCACACCCCCTGACATCACTGGAAGTGTGTCATAAGGCCACACACCCCACCCCCAACGGTCCTGGCTGCCGCCGCTGGCCTTGCAGCTCCACTGCTGAGCCCCATGAGGGGCCTGGCGGTGGACCTGCAAGGCTGGCGGGAGTACAAAGAAGCCCCGCGAAGGCCCTCCCTGGCCCCAGGCAGGCAGGAGTGGGGAGAGGCAGGGAGGAATCAACTTACCCTCCCTCTTCTCCTGCCTCCTCCTGGCTGAATGAGGGCCGGAAGCGGGGTGGCCGGAAGCAGGGGGCGGGGCTTCGTCATGTGCCCCGCCCCCGTACCTCACCCAGGGGAACTGCGATCCCCCGAGATCCCCCCCTAAATGACCTCTGAGCTTAGGTACTGGAGCTCAAATATTCCATATCTTTAGATTCTTGGCCAATTAATGCATATAATATACTTAATAGCATCCTGCAACAATACTGAGTAACCATACCTTTGCTAAGTAGCAAACTGATTTAATGTTTAAGTGACAGACAACAGTAATAGGAAATGGCAATTTCATTTGATCTGGTTTCTAAATCACTGGTGCATATTGTGAGCATTCTCAGCCACACTAAACCTATCCAGTAAATATTCTCTTCTCAAATCTTCAGACTCATAGAATTAAGTGTGACCATTCAACTGGTGTTATTGAGATGGTCATGGACCGCTTTACTATTGAAAATGAAGGTACCTACACAGTGCAGATCCAAGATGGGAAAGCCAGGAATCAGTCGTCACTGGTTCTCATTGGTGACGGTAAGTTACTGACCTTTTTGGCTTAAGCTATAATATATTTTAAATAATTCTGAATATCCGTGACCAGTTTTTCCCCATATCTTCTTTTTAGCATTTAAGGCTATGTTGGCTGAAGCTGAGTTCCAGAGAAGAGAATACCTGAGGAAACAAGGTAAAGTAGGAAGGATTGGTCAACTGGCTTTCCCAGATCCAGGTCCATTTTGATTGGCGGGGGGGCTGGGTGGTGGTGGAGCCATCTCTCATTACGGAACTTTGATGCTGCTTCATGTCATACATAAATACAAGTAAGTACTAGTAGCAGAGACGAATGGCTAATCCTGCACCCCTTCTCATGAAGGCAGTTGGGATACTTACTGTGGTTTTAATGGTTTCTTGGGGCTTCATACACATGACTAGACTAGTTAGTCATATATCTTTACTCACATGACTGGTGACTGTTAGTGTAGACTAAAGGGGTAAAGTTTATCTCATGGATACTGCCTAAAGGTATGGCTTACTTTCCATTTCTACCTAGATCTTACCACTCCACCAGGCATAGTTTAGTAAATTATTCAATCGTTTATTAAAATATTTATACCCTACCTTTCATTTTGGCTCAGATTTGAAGTTTTCCTCCAGTCTATGGAGTCTTCTATTGGAGGAAGAGCTTAAGTTGGAGGAACGTTACTTAGAGGGGTGGTTGGATCCACCCCATTATTTCTCTGAAGTGAATGAAATGGCAAATAATTATTCAGTGGCATAGGTGAAAATCTGGCTTGTTTTTCAGGTCCTCATTTTCTGGAGTATTTGTATTGGGATGTTTCAGAAGAATGTGAAGTGCTGCTTCTTTGTAAGGTGAACATGTCTTTAATATGTTTTAGTTAAACAACTTTATTTCTAAAATTTAAACAAAGCATATTTATAGTTGAATAGAAATGTGAATGAACTGCCATATTTTTAAATAGATGATGACTAAAAAGTTGTACTGATTTTACATATCAGAAATAATGTAATAAAAAAGTTATGGGCATGATCTAAAAATGTATATTTGAAAATGCAGTCCTTTGAATACTTAGGAAGAAGCCCTACTGAACTCAGTTGGATTCACTTCTGAGTAATACACCTAGGGTTTGGCAATATTTCCCACTGATTTTGATGAAAGAGTTAAGGTAACTTGCTTTCTATTCCCAACTATGGCTAATAGCTGCTTTGGTAAGGGGCAGTTACTATCCATAAAATGGACCAACAACAACACATCTCTTGTGTCTTCTCTGGTTAAGCTTTTAGTGTGCTTAACAGAATTACAGATATTCTCAGGTAAATGTAAATCAAATATAAATTAAACTGGGTTATTTTGATCAGCATGAGACAAAGACAGGTCAAGTTCACACAGGCAATTTGATCTATTGCCCTTGTTGTTGCCTTATGGATTTAAAGTGCAGGATCAGACAGCAGCATCTTGTGCCCCAGTCATCTGAGTTCCATTCCCCCTCCCCTTGCCCCATGTTTCACTGATACCGGAGAAAATCTGGTCCTGTTGGTCTGAGCCACTTCCAAAATGGATTTCCTGTTGTCTAGTCATTCTGTTGCACACCCAAGCCACCAGGCAGGTCTCACTGATCTTTTGTTTTCCAGCCACCATTCCGACCCCCTCCCCCAGTTAGCAAGGATCACATGACTGTATATATGCACCTCTCCCCCCCCCAAGGAGGGCTGCTCAAAACCTTGTTTTCTTTTGAAAAACTCTCAAATAAAGACACCCCTGTTCTTCATGAACTACATATCCCAAAGGGCTCATCCCTGCTTGTGGGCATGCTCCTAGGACAAACTTCTAAAAAAAGTGGCCAACAGGCTGACTCCGTGCTTGGTGCTGTCTGATAATTCCACAGCCAGTAAAATTGCTTTGAAGAGTGCTAAACTGGTCAGGATTCTCTGTAACAAAATAGTCTGGTTCTGTTAGAGGTGGGGCAACAGCGGATTGAACTGCTCGTCTGATTGCGAGCACAGATATGTAAAATATTATAAACTTGGTCACTATGACACAAAGAACTTCCTTACTTTAGTCAAATGAACAACAGCAACTTGGGGGGGAGTCACAAAAGAGTATTGCAAAATCATGGCATATACTAATGCTTTCCTTTTGCTTTGTTTATTTGAAAGGGGTTTTAAATCCCTTTCTATGCTGCAAAGCCCCATGGTCACCATATCGTGGGAAAATGTGGCTAATTTAGCTGTTTCAGTGTACAGAAGCCTTTTCCTGCTAGGTCTATCTCTGCATGGAGATCTAGTTGGTCTTTTATGGCTTGCTTAGGACAGATGGGAAAAAGTGTGTAGCAATTCTCAAAGAGGAAGCTTTCCTGCATAACTCATTAGCATAACTCATTAGCATAACTTATTTGCATATGCCACACCCCCTGACATCACCAGAAGTGTGTCAGAAGGCAACACCCACTGCTCAGGTTCCACTGGACTGTTTTGGATTGCTAGCTATTGGGGGGGGGACGTGCAGATCTGTCCTCGCAGAGGAGGGAGAGCTTGTACCTGAATAAAACTTGGTCTTAGAGGTGCCACTGGACTGTTTTGGACTGGGGGGCCGGTGGGGCTCTGCAACTTACCTGGATGCTTCTTGCTCTGACTAAGGGCTGCTGGGAGCAGGGGGTGGAGCTCGTTGCATGTGCCTGCCCCCTGGGTTCTTTACTGCCAGAGCTCTGCTCCTGTGCGCTCCTGCAGGAAATGACCCCTGACTGGAACCATGTACTTACTGACTAAGGGACCAGTCCCAAGCAGGTCTACTGATGTTATTCAGTAGGTCTTACTCCCAGGAAAGGATTCTTAGGATTGCACTGTAATGCATGTACAGATCTCCTTATAGCTCTGTCAATAAGAGGACTAAAGCACGAGTTCTTGGCTTACGTACAATGATACATCTGCACGGACTTTATGAGAGATTAATGGCTGGAATTTGTTGTTTCAGGTCATAATTTAGTATCAAAGCACTAGATTTTTTGCTAGATTTTTCTACAAGTTTTAAATTATCTTGGGCTGTGGTCACACACACTAAATAATCCACTTTCAATCCACTTCCAGTGCACTTTCCAACTGGATTTTTATTGTGTCAACTGGCAAACTCCAGTTGGGAAGTGCATTGAAAGTGGATTATTTAGTGTGTGTGACTGCAGCCCTGCAATATATTTTGCAATTAACAATGAAAAAATAGCCACGTTCCTCAGCTTGCCTCTCAATTCAAATTATTTTTCCTTGCTTTGCATATTTTCTAAATCTTCTAGCACTTCGTAACTGATATTGCTGGGGACAAGGAAGCCTACTTTTGCTGTACCTGTTTTTAGTGCTAGTATTTTTCTGGTCTCTGTAACATGAGTGTGACAAACTGCGGTTACAGAACAAACAGCAGCTCTTTGATAGACAGCCTGTTCCAAAGTACAGAAGAGCATCTCTGAAAAGCAATCATCTTCTGTTCTTTTTGAAAACTCTTTCTAAAATTGCTTCTTTGAAGTTACAGTTTAAATTCGCTCATCGAGCGATATTTCATATGTCAACGGAGACACAACTATATTTCAAGCGTAAAGCAACACTGAGAATACTGTTTCTGCTTTGGCATTATACTGAGCTGAGCTCCAGCTGGTGTTTCAAAGGGCCTCCCTTCAAACAGTTCCCTTTTGCTTTGGAACATTATAACCTAGACAAGGACCTGTGACTAGCAACAACCCTGGTTTCAAAAGGCCATCACTGATCCTTAAACTGAATATTTTGTAGAATTGTGAATCCAGCTAAATTTTTTCCACCTAATAGTGGCATCAGAGGCACTGTTACAGCAGACGAAGATAAGTGCTGCATACTTTTGTGATAGGTTTGGCTTTACCTAGAGCCATAGGTCGAATTTGCATTTGCATTTTTAAATTAGTTTCGTGCTTCTGTGACACCATCTTTCTCTCTGCTTGTTTGAATGTTGTTTGGAGAAGATTCATTTAAAGCAATGTGGAGGTGCAATTACAATTGAGCCACCATGAGAGGGCAATAAACATATGCAGACATGCAAAAGTATACTTACACAGTTGAAGTGCGAAAACAAAAGCAAATGTAGACAGTTTTCTTGAAGACGGAGTCAGAAGGCTGGGACACCAGTGGAAAAAACAAATGCAGATTTGACCATAGAGTCAAAGCAGATGAGAGGCTGAAGGTCTGTGAATGGGTCCCTAGTGCATTTGCTTTGGTAAATAGCAATGGCTGATTGGACACTGATTTAGATCAAGGCAGTGTAGGGGAGGATGTTTAACTTTTTCTCCCAGCACAATGGTCCAGAACACGCTTCTCACAGCTATTTTCTCTACTGGGAAAACATAGGGGTTACCTATGTTGCATCTGATATTGGTGTTGAAGCTTTTTCTAGTGTCCAATGTGCTTTGACCCATAGAAGACGCAATGGGCAGATTGTGTTTCTGATTTATTATATGGGTGTCTGTAAGAGAGCCAGCGTGGTGTAGTGGTTAAGAGTGGTGGACTGTAATCTGGAGAACTGGGTTTGATTCCCCACTCTTCCAAATGAAGCCTGCTGGGTTACATTGGGCCAGTTACAGTGCTTTCAGAACTCTCTTGGCCCCACATACCTCAGTTGGTGCCTCTTGTGGAGAGAGGAAGGGAATGTGATTGTAAACTGCTTTGAGACTCTTTAAGGTAGAGAAAAATGGGGCATAAAAACCAACTCTTCTTCTTCTGTAATACTCCATAGGTTTTTTCACTATTATTATGTAGACTTCAATTGCTCCTATGTGTTTAAAGGACTCTTTCTGATTGTTTCCAGTAGAAATGAAGATGGTGTCATAACATATGTCATTTAGATCTTTTACTAAAGGGCAAATGACACATCGAGAAATGTTCTCCCAACAAGATCTAATACTTAATAGATTCTGGTATTCTTCTTCAGGTTGCCAATACAAAGAAGGAGTCTGATTTCAAGTGGTACAAAGATGGAGCTGGAATCGAGCTGGAAGAGTTGCCTGACTTGCAGAAAGAATTACTCTGCCTGACTATTCCAAGGGTATGGTGCAATAATTCCTAAATGACACACACAGTTGACTATCTCCTTCCTAATTTTTCAATGGGAAGTTTAAGATCATAGAGAAGTGTTTATTGCATAAATGTTGAATTCTCTTTTCCTAAGGTTTCTGTTGATGCTGACATCCCAGGCCTTAATTTCAGTTTCATGTTAGAGGCTACTCTTCAAGAGTGTAGATATATCTTGCTGATATATCTACGAGAGTGGTGTCTTGCTGCCTGTTGAAAGTATATTTTAATGTTATGACCTTAAGTAATGAATACATTGCAAATATGCAGCATTCATGCAAAATGGTCATTACAGTCTACAGAGGCATTAGCTACTGTAGCTCTGACTGCAGTGTATTTAAAGGAACATATATGGATGCTGAACATGCCCATTTGATGTACTCTTAATAGTTCCAATGGTGAGGGGTGGTGTTGGTGGTATCAGGTAGAAGACAGATCTCTGAGAATATGTAAGCTTGCTCCACCCAGCCATAATCCAGTGATACGAAACAACAGTGTAAAATGCTGCAGTTGCTCAGGAAGATGCAAAGGATCTTCTTAAGTGAACATGGTATAACTTTATTCGCAATGAGCAAATAAAAGAACACAAGGCCTAACAGAGTCTTTCACAGCAGTTTTCCTAACCAGTTTACTCTGAGCCCTATGTAAAATTTGGTTTGAAACTGCTCCAGATGCTGATACCCAGGAACTATAATAAAGTTTCTAAATATTACAAACAAGTGACTGGAAAGAGGACTTTTAAGGAATATAAATGAAGCATAAATATTTGGTAAGCAGAACCTCGGAGTGGCAGCAGTTTGGGCTAAAGCCTGTAGATAGATACTGGATGCTCCAAAAACAACAGTATACTAAAATGTTGTAGTACATTTTGCCATCTGTTGTCACCCAATTGTCCCTTTCAAATCTAGAGCCTACAAAGGCTTCTCAAAAACGCATTTGTGAAGAAAGGGGGAGGGGGAGTCACAAGGCAAAAAACAATGATAGTACATGAAGATGCCTGGTTCTAGTTTTTCCAAGACATTTTAGAGAATCTTATGAAAAATGCTTCCACCTTCTCACAAACAACACTGTCTGCAGTTTTGAAGGCAAATAAATAAATAAATAAATAAATAAAGGGTTACTTATTCCTAGCTTCTCAGCATCATCATAAATTAATTCCTTCAGAAAGCTGAGCAAATAGCATTTTGTGCTTTTTAAAATTTTATCATTTTGTTCATTCATTTCTCCTTTTAATACATCTTCAATTAGTGCCTGTTTCCTTTGTTATTTAAAAAATTAATCCTTCGTGGTGAAGCCTGGTGGTATATGAACCTTCTTCTAGTCAGCTTTGACCAGAAATGGGCTTTTGTTTTCTGGGTACCCTGAGTGCATATGCTGCCATGGGTGGGGTTGTCCAACAGTCAGTTTAGATGAGACTCTGGGATTTCCATTTTTATGTCTTCCATGCTGCATAGGATCTGATTTGGATCCATCTATGGTACCAGGGGTGGGAGTGGTTTCCCCAGGCTCCTTTTTTGACCAAAAATTGTCACGAGAACAACTGTTGTTCCAGTTGTGCAAACACAAGACATTTTGTGTATTACTTGTGCCTTTGTTTCAACAGGGGAAATAGAAGTCAAGAAAAGATTGGGAGGGAGTACCTCCTTCCCTTGCATTGCAATCCCCAATGGACTCTATATGGTTGCTCCTCACAAAGCTAAAGTTTTGGGAGCTCCAAACATGGTGTCTGATCTATTTTGGACCTAAATTGACCCATAATCACAAACATGAACTAGACTGTTAGCCACAAAGAGTCTTTTTAAAGACAAAGTGGCTTGAGAGAATAATTTCAGAAGTGTGGCCATGCCAGTTTGTTGCAGCAAAAATTAGGAGTCTCGTGGCACCTTAAAGATTAGCCATGAGGTAGTGGGGTTGCAGCGCTATGAGGCCGCAGGTGCTCAGCCTCGTTCCTGAGCACTGCCAATGGTTCATTGCTTTTATTGGAACTCTGGGTTTCCCGAGTTTCACCAGACCTCCCGGAGAGAGGTCTGGAGCAGCAGACATGATCTGAGCCCCCCGCGAGCGGCTGCAAGTGGGTAGGAGCTGGATCATCTCAAAGTGAGAGCATGAACGAGCGCAGTCACGGTCCGCCATGACTGCTTAGTGGTGAACGCCCAGCAAAGAGAGCACCATACCTCATCCCCAACATCAATGAAGTCACAGTGAGTACGTGTACAAAGAAACATTAAAGAAGCAAAAGACCCTTTGATTAAGCCCCCTTTGCATCCATGAGGACGAGGAAAGGAGGAGGAGAATTTCCCATCCCCCTCTCCTTTGTGTAATCGGCTAGCAAAAGTACCGGATATAAAACTTTGTAAAGAACTACAAGGGGAATAAAAAAAAGGGACATAAATAATCTTATCTGAACATTCTACCACTTTTATTGGAATTACAAACCAGCCAAATTTCTGTCTTTTATCAAAAAGAAGAAAAAATACAGGGATCTTAAAAGGAACTTCCTTATATGGTAACAGACTTCCTGTAGTGTCAGTCTTGTTTTTGAAGTCTTTTGGGCTCAGAAAGCATTGGATAAAAGCAATCACCTGGCCTTTTACTGAAAGACTTTTGGTTGTTATTATGTCTGCTACAGCAACTTATCCAGCAATGTGGTTTAACTTCTAGATTGTTGACAGACTGAACTGCTTGTACTTTCTTTTGTACTGGGGTTGCAGACATTGCTTTTAAAATGGATTTCCAAGTGAGAAATTAATTAAAACCTCTAAACCCAGTTGATACTGCAGGTGCTGAGCTGACTCAACTTTCATGGGATGCTCTTAAAAACACAATTCGGGACTCGATTAAGCAAGCATTCAAAGAAACTTGTGCTGAACTGTATGACAAATGCTCAACTGCTCTATTGAAATCTACAAGCAACTCAGACAAATTGCAGGAGCAACCTGCAAGCAAGAGGACCTCCCTTCAGTTTACTGGAAGATACACTACAATAAGACAAACATACCAAAAAAGCAAACTAAATCTCTTATGAAACTATGTTTGATAGAACCAAAGAAACACGTGTCTGCAATATCAATCAAACTTTTTAAGCAAAAGTCAACTCAGGAAGAGAAGACAAAGAATATCCAATCAAGCATTACTTTAAGCTTCACATTGCACCCCCTAAAA
Organism: Gekko japonicus; assembly: GCF_001447785.1. NCBI lineage: Eukaryota > Metazoa > Chordata > Lepidosauria > Squamata > Gekkonidae > Gekko > Gekko japonicus. Next base: position 7,275 of record NW_015165306.1, on the reverse strand, counting down.
CAAACGTATGCAGTTCACAAGGGCAAAAGACACAGGGACAAGATCCTTTTGAAGAGAAGATACCAGACAAAGAAAAAAGATGTTAAGCTTTATGTATAAAATTGCTATTAAGAAAATCTAGCCTCTCTCCATATAAGAGTGCTCTAGGGAGTTCTTATTAAAATGTAACTAAACAGAATGGCTTGTTTTGTTAAGAAATCAATTGAGAGAGGTGGTAATGTAAGGATTTTTAGTAAAATAGTGAATAAGATAGTTTTGTAGGTGAATTATAAAGAAAGAGCATTTATCTTTATTTGTATTAAAAATAAGGCAATCCTTCAGAAAAAAAATTGGTATATCTGTTTTACAGGGAAAGTTGAACCTGTAAGCAAAAATAGGAGGGGAAGGATTTTATTAAAGATAAGAAAAGATTAAGAAAATATGAAACTTTATCGTAGGAGTCTTTGAATCTATATTACTAAATGATACTAATATTAGAATGTTTTCTAAATGAAATCATACATGTATGGTCTGATACTTCTAGCTGCAAATATTATTAGGTTATTGGTTAAACTTTCTGTTGTAAGTTTTAAGGGAGAGATTTAATCTGAATGTGTCACATCCCCTGCTTAACGTCCGAGCCCTGATGATTTTGGGGTAGCTTGAGCCATCCAGGTCAGGGCTATGGGTTCAGTAGTCTGTAACTTTCTATAAGATTTCACTGTTAATTACTTCCTTTGAAATTTTTGATCTTTTGACAAGTAGCTTTTAATTTTAAAGCATGGCTTTTTTAAAAAGACAAAAAGGTAGTGTCACTCCATTCCATACAGAGAGTTTGCAGACGCTCAGCTCAACCATGCCTGACTGTGGACATGATGACCTAGCCAGTGTCTAAATTATTCAATTCTATGGATTTCAGAGGGAACGTTAAGCATATGTCTAACTTTTAATCAGTGGGCTGTACCTGGTGATTGGCTGCATTATACCCTTTTCTTAGAAGGAAATCTCACTGATTTCAGTGAGACTTATTCTCAAGGGACCTCACTTAAAATTCAATAACTGTGGCAAGTTTTCTCAGGAAGTTACTGTTACTTTATTATATTACGTTTGTCTCTTGAAACATGGTTAATGATGCCAAACTCAATATAATGGATGTAGCTAAAATCGGAAAAGGCACTTTTTGATCTCCTGATATACAAGCAGTTAAAATCAATAGTGATTACTTCCCTGTCAAAATGAATAGTGCTTTAAACTTTATAAAGCTTAGTTAAATCTATTACTTATAGTGAACAGTATGAATGCAATAATATCACCTCATTAACCATGTTTCCTTTTATGTCTTTATTGTTCAGGCAACATTCAAAATAAATTCTCTTTATGCTATAGAAACTGTGTCACATTTAAAAGGCTTGCATTAATTTTAGCTGTGCCATATTTGATTTCTAGTTGTCTAAAAAGGAACAGGGTGAATATAAGGCAACCCTGACAGATGACAGAGGTCAAGATGTCTCTACACTGGATGTATCAGGGAAAGGTAAAGCTACATTTGTCTGGGGAAAACCTCTCTGAAGTAGAAATGATCTGGAATTTTGAAGTATTTATGGAAGTTTAGCCCTCCTCCCTGAAAACAAACCTGCCTTCATTGATCCTCAGTGATATAAGCCTCTATTAGCTCTCTGTAATATTTAGAACCCAACCCTTACTTTTTAATCAGTACCGTTCTTTGGTTTGTCATTGCTGTAATCAATACTTAGGATCCAGCCATGGTCCAGATTGGCAGTATCAGTGGTTTTTGTAAATGCAGAACTAAGAAATGAGGAGTGCCCCAGAGACTTCACTTTCCAATAGTAATGTGAACTTGCTAAAGTCAGCATGAGGCATGGATGTATGAGTCAGCTGGACTGTGGGTAGTGCTGTTCTGACCCCAGCACCCTCAGACAGGTCTCTCTTCACTCCCATTTACTGTACCTTATACTTTCTGTTCCTCCCATTGTTATTTTCCACTGCTGACTGCTGAAATGGTTGTCATTGCTGCTATTTTAAGTATATCCAGAAGTGTTAAATTCAAAACAAATGGGGAGACAAGCATATCCAGATCATCAACCTCATCTGATGGTCCATATTCCAAGTCTGACGTGGCCTGCTTTGGATTTTCTCATTGTTACTGCTAAAATCTATGACTTGGATCCTACTCCTACTTTCCATTTGCCCTCCTCTTTGTCAGTTGCAGAGGTAGTTTTCCACTGCAAATAATCTTTCTGTCACTCTAAACACTTTAGGGTTCTTGAAAGACATTAGTCTTGTATGAGTGGAAGTGCTTAGCTCCGGAGGAATGTGTGCTCCACAGCAGAGGACTGCCCCTGAAACAGATGAAGAGGATCACGAGTGGAAATAAAGTGTAGGATCCAAGCAACTGTTGCTGGTGTAAGAGGCAGATATGCAAGCATGAGCATGATAATAATTTTATGTAAGCCCTGAAATCTGAAATAACTATTACATCCTCATTGTTTCACCCTGCTTAATGTAATGTCATGTGAATAATGCAGAATTACTTTTCCTATATTGATATTTTGTATTGTCTCTCTTCAGTATATGATGATATGATCCTCGGGTTGAGTCGAGTCAGTGGTGAGTCAATGTTACTTAAAGGGCTATTCAGCTGCTCTCTGGCTATGGGGTTTTGTACTCCTGATTCTAGCTTCTGAATTGTTTTTTGGTGGTGTAGGAAAGTTGACTTAACTGTTCTGTTCCAAACTTTGCAATGCCATGTGATTTCATCCTAAGGGAGTCACTTGTCATTAAAAACAGGAACTCTCAAGGACTCCGGTGATGCATATCCTTGTGCTGGTGTGTGGTTAACTTTCTGAAGAGGTCCTTGATAAGTTGTTAATTGACATTATTAAAAGGAAGGAATTATTTTCCTCCCTGTCTTGTTTGTGTCATTTATTGAAAGAGACTAAGGACAATGCAGCTTGTTAGTTTTATGATAAGACGTCACCATAAGAGAGCAGGCCTTTGTTCTCTTGGCCATTGGTGCAACACAGGAGAGCCTTCAAAAGATTACATCAGTTATTAAATCACCTTGAATTCCGGACTCTGTTCAATGCATTGAAGTAGCATCTTGGATTTGACAGATTACATTGTACAGAGTTACACACATTATGGGAAGCACTGGAAACTCAGCAAGGTTTAATTAATTTTTAAGATTTTTTGGGGGGTGATTAAAATGTCAGATATGTTTGTATCAAGAGGCTAGTTTTTGACATTTACCTCCACAACATAGATAATGCACTGGATCAAGCCAGCTTTTGTGCTCGGTCCTGGCCAACTCTCTTTCTTATTACAGGCCCAAATCCCCATGGCTTTTGTCTATGCAGGCCCCATGATCCCAAACATAGCCTTTTTGGTAGTTAAAGGGGAGTCCTTCCTCTCTTTTTTACCAGTGGAAAAATTGGTTGGATCCAGCCCAGTGTTCTTCATTAATAGATGGTAGAGATGAGGATGACATGTGAACATTTACAGAGAACACTTGGTCAGCTTTTAGATCTAATAATACATTATCATTATTATTATTATTATTATTATTATTATTAATAATAATAATAATAATAATAATAATAATAATAATAATAATAATAAAACATCTAATAAGACATTTTCCTTGGACCTATTAAAAAGTAAATGTTGTACAAATTTCTCATATTTACTGTAACATATATATTTGACATTTTGGTAATTCCTGAAAAGACCTTATTGCTTCTTCAAAAACATTAACATCTTTAGGTGCTAATTTAAGATCTTCAAATCTGAATGATTGATATGAATGTTCTTTTGTGCTTGTAGGTAAATCTGCTTCTGAGCTGAAGATCCACTGTACTCCAGAAGGAATCAGACTTCAGTGTTTCCTGAAGTACTACACAGAGGAAATGAAAGTGAGCTGGTATCACAAGTAAGTGAGAGGCTGGCTTTAACAATGACATCTTCAGCACAATAACATTCTTCTAAACCCATTGAAGTCAATGGTCTTAGAAAGGTGTAACTCTGCTTAGTATTGTGCTGTAAGTCCAGTTTTGCATTTTGCTTGGTATACAGAGACTTGCTAATAAACATTTTTGCATTGATAGTGGGCTTTGGAGGAAAAGTTATACTCCTGATTCTCCTTTTTTCACAGTAAAAAAAATGCAATTCTCAGGGAACGTTTTTCATAAGAAATGACCCAGTCCCTGTTTTTCATACTGTCATCTGCACAGCTGGCACTATTGCATGCAAATCCCCAGTCAACCTTGAATCATCCCAGCACTTTGCATAGCAGGGAGCATAAAACAAATCCTAAAGCCAGCATGCAATCATCCACTCATTGCACTGCAGGGAATCTAACTGAGTTTTCATCTTCGAGGTCTGCTCGGTCTAGTAAGCTGAAGCTAGTATAGTAAAGGGTGTGTGTGGGGGGAATGAATAATGTTTCATTCTTTTTCATACTAGGCTTTTGTCATAATTAAGCCAAATCACCCCATTTGGATTACTTTAGAGTGGATCAAAGAGAAATCTAGTTTTTGTTTTACAGAGTTAACTGAAACTCTGTGGAGAATTTAAAGCGAGGTTATCAATATTCTGGTCACATATGGTTAGCCATTTCTGAACAGAAATACTAAAGCAACAAAAACAGATAAATCAGTATTGGGTTTTTTTGCAGTTTTAATTGCATCACTTCAGTGTAAATCAGATTCTCAGTGTACTGTTGTTTAGACTGATTCTTCAGCTACTCCCCTTCACCCTATAGCTTCCTAATCCACTGGGAGCCCCAAAGCCTTAAATAGAAAAAACAGTCTCATAACCTGAAGGGCAAAAAGATATAAACAGATTAAAAATTTAAAAGTCATGGAGTCCTGATAGTAGAGAAAGATATCCATCAGTCAACTAACAATGATCACAAAATCTATTAGACTGGATTTCAAAACTGAATCTGGGTTCTCCACTCCATCATTAACTTTCATTGGATTTAAATCTGGTTTATTAAATTTCTGACAGGATTTCCAACCAATTTGCATCTTCCACTCCTATTTTCTCCCAGTGTCCGTGGTTGTTACCAACATCATTTTCCAAAAAAAATCATATGAGAGCACACTTTGAGGAGCCTGCAATTCAGAATTTGTTGGAAAATTGTACTGAGACATTTGATAAGGTTCCCCAGTATCTGCCAAGTGTGAACATCATTTTTTTAAAAAGAGTTCTTAAGTAGATACACAAAACCCTATCCCTGTTTGCATGTCACCCCTAGCCAGATTGGGACTTCTGTGTGTAAAGCACAGTTTACAGCATGGTAGTAGGTTAGTAGAGTGGAGATGTAAAAAAACCTTACTTGAATATGCTCACATAAGAATCAGCCTAGATATCTGCAACACATCTTGTAAACCTGGCCAAGTTGCCTTTGAAACTAAAAAACCCAGCAATTGGAATTTCATTTTCGATGTGTTTAGGGAACTAAAGGAACAGATTTAAATGTGATTGCACAGCACACTCATACCAGAAATAAAGTAGGAGACAGAACAAATATCTCATTTGTTGTTGCTGCTTTTAAACCTCATAATAAAAAATAACCAGGATAATACATTAAAAATACTATTTTATTTCTATCTCCTGTTAGAATTTACCACCATGACCTATATGTTGAATAAATGAATCTCTCTATATTATCCCATAATATACATACAACCAGTGAGAATAGGGCTCAAATTATGCTTATATCAGCAAGAATGTAAGGCTGCGGCCAGTTTGACTGAATGATTTGCAACTGAATGACTTGTAACTGTGATGACATCAATATGAAATATATTTAAGAAGCAGATCCAACTTTGATAAAGCTGTTTCTTTCTTGTTTTAAATAAATATTTATCATTTTCCAAACAAAAAAGAAGAGTGCATAAACCTTCCACCATATATTCTATACAACATCTCATTTGAAGGATTATACAGTAGATTTTCAGTAATCCATATGTTCATTTCTAACCCATCTTTAACTAAACCCTAATAACTCCTATAAACCATTTATGGCCAACCATTATCAATTACCTTTACAACTCACATCTATTACAGAACCCTATTTCAAAGTATATAAATTACTACTCCTCAATACATCAGCATGTTTTCTTATCTGCCGATATTAAAAAAAAAACAAAGAAAATGACATAGAACTATTCTTAGAGTAAAAATTAAAGAGTTATCTTATATTCATATATATTAGTATCTTACTGGTCCTTAATCCCATTACACATTCCAAATCAACATCTTTTTCACCTATATATAAATTCTCTTCTTTTCCATTTTTAAGGTTAACTTTGTACCATGCATCTTTAACTTTACCATCTATCTAATATATTATTTACTGTTAGGATTATATCACAATTTCCAGTGGCCTCTATGGTCTGACCTAAATTCCTGTCCATCCTTTAACAATTAAACTAAAAATTTGTGCCTTGTACTTTACTCATTTTCAAAGAATAATATTTGCTATTAAAGAACTTAACCTCATATTCCTTATCTATAGAGAGCAAAGAGCAAAAAACAAAACAAAAAAACCAGTCTATACCCAATTAAGTCTTAAGAGATAATTAAAATATAAACCAGACTTCATTTCACTTACACATATATATCCCTTCTGATCAGACTTTAATATTTATTTTATATACCCAATTATGTCTTAAGAGATAATTAAAATATAACCCAAACTTCATTTCACCTATACATATATATCCCTTCTGATCAGACTTAAAAATATTTATTTTAGTATCTTATAACCTTGGCTTTACCCTCTTTCAAAAGGAAAATAATAATAAAAAATACAACTTCTTTTCTTGTCAAATCCAATTTAATTTTTTGTCATGTTAATCAGCCCTTAATTTCATTTCCCACTTAAGCTAACATCAATTAATAAATATTTGCCTGGAATGCAACACCTAAGAGAACATACATAATTCATTTATCAATACCCTAATACATTAATCCTTAGGTTCATTTCTCATTCTAACAATCCTCAAACTAAACCAAGAAAAACAAAAATATAACTACCCCCACCCATATATCTTAATTTTCCTCCAAAAAATCTGTAAAAATTTTTCTTTACAATCATAGCCACATGTCTGATTTCTTTAAACACTTTCGGAATCTTGTTGTCTTTAGTATTTTGCCATTTACTGTCTCTTGTACTTTTTTTCTTCTCCCTTTTCTTTCTTTCTAAAAGCCACAGTTTGTGAGAGCCTTTTCCTGCCAGCTTTACCTTCACATAACCAGTTCTTATTG
>NW_015165305.1:332350-340566 GCF_001447785.1 Gekko japonicus | reverse complement strand
CAGATGCCAGATGCACAAAAAGTGAAAGGAATGTTTACATAAAACCCTGAACTATTTGCTCATTGGCTCGGTGAAGTCCAGTTTAAATACACAGGGTGCGTTGAGACGCACTGTTTCACCTGGCATAAACTGCTCCGGTTGGAACCGTTGCAGTTTATGCCGGCTGAAACGTGATCACACTTACCTCCTGTCTGCGGATCCCATCGCTGTATGCCTGTTCACATGCAGCGGGCATCGGCTTTTTTTTTTAAAACAAACTCAGTTTGAGCATGCGCATAGGCAGCCATCCACAGAATGGCGATCTTCGCGCATGCGCAAAAAATCCCATCTTACATTTAAACTTTAAAGGTAAGGACTTACCTTTAAAGTTTAAAGAGCAAAGTAGCCTCCCTGAGGTCCCAGACGCCTCCGAAACATTAAACATTTGTTCTTTTTTTTAAACAAATGCCAGGGCAAAAGTGGCTAGACACCGGTGGAGAGCGATCGGACTGGGGGTAAAGCGATTACAACCGTTGTACTCAGGATACCACCACTTGGGGACCTAGTGGCAGAATACAATGGTTTAAAGCTCTTTACAACGGTTAGGGACGGAAGGCAGATGTTCTACGTGTGAACGCCAGTAAGTACACCGATTCCAACCAGCACCTAAACCATTGTAAATGCCCCATCTGAACGCACCCACAGTGTTACATTTGGTGCTGGGTAAGTAGCAATATTTTATTTCATTAAAACCGCCATCTTTCTCCCCAAAGGGATCCAAAGCTGCTTATATCATTCTCCTCCTCCATTTTATTCTGACAACAACCCTGTGTGGTAGGTTATGCTGAGACACTGTGATTGGTCCAAGGTCACCCAGACAGAGTGGGGATTTGACCCTGGGTCTCCCTGATTCTAGTCCAACACTCTGACAACTACACCACACTGGTACTCTCTGGGTGCGTTCAGATGGGCCGTTTAGTCTGCTTTCGGCACGCTTCAGTAACGGATTTTATATCCACGTTCACAGCTGGCAGCCGACACGCTCCTGCATGTCAGTAGTGTAGACGCCAGGGAGCGACGTGTGATTGCGATTATCCAGATCAAATATAATCTGATTAGAACCGGAGCAGTTTAACCCGCTCTCAGCACGCCATCTGACCGCACCCTCTCAGTCTTCCCCCATTAAAGTATTCCCCCATCAAAAACCTAAACTGAAATCTGAATCTGAACAACAAACACTGAGATCTAGAATTTTCTGCTTCTAGTTCTGTGCATGTGAGTCACCCTGACCAAGATGGAGGGGATTTACATGTGCTCAATAAGGCTTTTTCTTTGACAGCAGCCTCACAAGCATGTGATAAAAGCCTGTTACCTTAGATTAGTTGGCTATCACAGTCCACAATCTTACCTGATAGGGGCATCCTGTATCTCATAACTACCTTCCTAGTGAGCCCTAATAAGATAACTATCACTGGTGCAGAACACCCCCATGTATAATAAGTCCTTCCATGTTGTCAAAATAAAGAATATTAGCTCATTGGGTTGGATCCAGCTAACTTCCCCAGAAATGGAAAAGGGAGGAGGGGTAGTCTCTGAACATCCAATAAGGCTATACTAAGGGACATAGGACCTACATGGACAAAAGCTTAAATAAGGTTAAGGGGCTTACATAAGGAGGGGGAATTAGGCGAGACTGAGTGAAAAAGTTGGCTGGATCCAACCCATTATTTTTCATTGTTTGCTGTTGAGATCTTTCCAGCTGTGCCCATGTCAATCCACGGGGCCTTTCAAAGACATACTCCATGATTAGGATCTCCTGCTTCAAGATGGAGGGAGAGTCTCTGACTCCTAGTGGCCTCAAAGGAAGAGGAAGAACTGGGAAAGCTGACCTTTTGCCCTGGCTGTCGGGTTGGTAGCCCAGCACTGGCAGCCTCCAGGAGATAGGGTGGAGTCCAGATGAACCATAGTTTCAGGTGAATCCTAGAGGATTGTGCTCACATAGTGACATCGCTTCCAGGTTCACATTAGATATTGTGGAGTCAACACAACACCTCCCCCCCCCATTTTGCTCCCAACAGTAGGGAGCCAGTAGCCCCAGGATGTTTCTCGCCAAAGCAGGAGATCTGGCATGGCCACCTAGATGCAACATCACAGCATGGGGCATCACAGGATGTGACATCCCATCTGGCTGAGCTCCCTTCCTTCACTTTGCCCTCCCTGGCCACTGCCTCCGATTCTCTGTGAATGTCCCAAGCCAGAGATGGCAACCCTAGAGGGCTGCTAAAAGCAGGCAGAGGCAATGACTGCCACTATTAGCCTCGGGGGGGGGCTGCTTCATGTGTAAAAGCCTACTCGTGTTGACCAAGAGAACCACGGAGCTGGTGTGGCAGGAGGAAAGGGGAGAAAAGTACAGGACTGTTAAGTCGCTCGCTTAACAAAGTAGTCGGAGAGTGATTCAGCAAAAGGTCCAACTTTATTCAACAACTCGAACACAACTCCAACACGGATCAACATCTGATAGCCGGAACAACTTTAGCATTGAAGCTGTTCCCTTTTTAAACTCTCCCGGCTAAAGTAGCCACGCCTTACTGTACATTACCAACCAATGAGATTGTTTACATAAAGACCAATCATTGACGTTCCCGCTCAGGGAGCTTGCTGACAAGTGATTGGTTGGCTCTTCCTGGGCTAGCATTGTGATTGGATGGATTTGGATCCTAGCCCAGGATGAAGCTTTACATGACACCTCAATGAGGTGCTTCACATACACGTTATGCATTCAATAGCAGCTATTGAATACATTACACCTGGGCAGGGAGCTGGCCAGGGAGCTACGCCAGAACCTTGACAGAAGGAAGTGAAGTCAATAATACATGGGGGGTGGGCTTCAAATTGTAATCCGGTCATCAAACCCGAGACTTTGTTATTGGGAGCAAACTGTATAAGAAACCACAAGAGAGGCTGAAGGATGAAGGGACGCCAATCTAGAGAAGCAGCCCCTGGTTCTTGTGGGTGGGGAGGGGGTTGACACTGCCACACGTTCAGTCTGGGCCCTCAGGAAAAGCAGTCACTTTCTGTCTTCCACCATCACAGTAGAATCTACATTCTATTTTCAGTTTCTTCCCTTAGCGCAGACACCATTCCAAGTCGACCTTCTCTATTTCCCCATTTTATCCTCACTACAACCCTGTGGGGTAGGTTAGGCTGAGTGATTCAAGGTAAGCAGCAAGCTTCCATGGCAGAGTGGAGATCTGAACCCAGATTTCCCACATTGTGGTCTGACACTCTTAACACACATTGCACATTCTAGGTTTACTGATTTGTATTTGTAACCACACGGTGTTAAGTGGGTAATTTATAACATCCAGCCAAGCACCATGAAGGTTCTGACCACACATCACCACCTTATCAGAAGTCTGATGAAGCAGGAGAGACATGCAGTTCCCCTCACCATTTGGCAGCATGTTATGAATATCTAGCTTATCGCATTCCAGAGGTGGTAGCTGCATTAGAACAGAGAAAAGTTAAAATGTGGAATTTGCTGCCTGAGGATGTAGGGATGGCCACAGGAATAAACAGCTTTGAAAAGGGATTAGATTTATGGAGGACAGGTCTATCAGTGGCTACTAGCCATGGTGAATGAGGGGGACCTCCACGTTCAGAGGCACTAAACCTCTGAATCCAAGCCAGGAGGCGACATCAGGGGAAGATCTAGGCCTTGTTGTTGGCCCTCTGGAGGAACTGGTTGGCCACTGTGTGAGACAGGATGCTGGACTAGATGGACCACTGGTCTGATCCAGCAAGGCTCTTCTTATGTTCTTAACAGTCTTGTGAAATATTTATTAAGAAGGGTTCCTTGTGCTATCGTCTGACTGTTAAATGCCCATATTTCTTATTGTTCAGTTTTTTGCTGGTTTATATTTTTGTAATGGGTTTCCTTGTTTGTAAATTATGTTTTATGTATTACTTGCTATTACAGTCTATATCTCAGGATCAATTAGCTGACAGTTTATTAATTAATTACAGGGTCCCTTCTGTTCTTAGAATGCTATCAAGCAATGTCAGTGCAGTACATCATGGGATCCTTGCTCCTCTGTGTGAAAATAGGCTACAGTAGCTCACCAGTGAGGGGGAAAGCACACTGTCATGGACCCAACCAGCCTTTTCTCTGGGAATGCTGGGAATCATGGGACCCGCATAGACAAAAGCAGGGGTCATTTCCTGCGGGAGCGCACCGGAGCGGAGCTCCGGCAGTAAGGAGCCCAGGGGGCAGGCACATGCAACAAGCCCCGCCCCCTGCTCCCAGCAGCCCTCAGTCAGGCCATGAGGAGCAAGAAGCAGCCAGGTAAGTTGCAGAGGCCCCCTTCCCTTTCAGGTACAAGCTCTCCCTCCGCTGTGAGGGCAGATCTGCGCGTTCCCCCCGTAGCTAGTCTAGTGGAGCCTAAGCAGTGGGTGTTGCCTTCTGACACACTTCCGGTGATGTCAGGGGGTGTGACATATGCAAATAAGTTATGCTAATGAGCTCCTGCACCTCTTTTTCTACGAAATGACCCCTGGACAAAAGCCATGTGGGGCGGGAACTCAGTAAGGAGGACTATTGGGCAAGACTGAATGAAAGTCAGCTAGATCTCACCTTCTGTTCATTAGAGATTGAAGAATGAAGTTTGAGTCCAGTGGCACGTTTAAGACCAACAAAAAGTTTTATTCAGGGTATAAGCTTTCGTGTGCAAGCACACTTCCTCAGATACTTGCACACGAAAGCCTATACTGTGAATAAAACTTGTTGATCTTAAACGTGCCACTGGACTTTGTTTTGCTGCTTCAGACCAACACAGCTACCGCCACCTGAATCATTCTGGGAGATAGTTTATTTTGTAAGAGTTTCCCTAAAGACAAGACATAGCAAAACATGTGAGGTGATGCTAAATGACTATGGCAAACTGAGGAAAGTTTCAGCTATGTCATACCTGTGAGAGACTTCTTTTTCATCAAACCACTACTGAGATGCTAAAAGTGCAAACAAGTGTTTTGTCAAACTGAAGGCACTGTTTTCCCGTTTGTCTTATCTGGCAAGTACTTCAGAGCTAGCTATTTGTAGACTTGAACACCAGGGGGAACCATACAACCTGCTTGCTGCAAAACTTGAATTCTTCAACAAATCTGACTCATTTCTCAGGGGCCCGGCAGGAATTCGGTACACATAAATGCCTATATCAGAATCCTGATTCCCCCCCCCCACTTTTTTTTTAAAAAGCTAGTGGGGAGACTGAAGCAAAGGAAAATTAAAATTGTGCCCCCCTCAGTAAAATTTTCCCCCTTGCCCACTATCTATACCCTCCTTTTTCATTGATTTCAAGGTGGCATTTTACCCTCACAACAGCCCTCTGAGGTAGGTTAAGCTGAAACAGTGACTGACTCCAGAGAACTCCAGTGAGCATCATGGCTGAACAGGCATTTGTAGCGAGGCTCCTCAAGTCCTGGGCGAGTGCTCCAGCCAGCAAACTACTCTGGCTCTCCAGTGCATGTCTCCAGAAAGTAGGCATTTAAAAATGCAGGAGGTTCTTCAAGATTTTTTTTCTCTATTAAAAAAAATGATTACCTGCTATTTGGTTATGTGTTATGTTTAAGGCACAAACAAATCCTCTGACTGCACCCTGCAAATACACTCCCCAAATTTAGGATACAGGGCTGGATTCAGCCACCTTTCCACTTAGTCCTGCCCAGTTCTCCCCCTTACTACAGCCCCCACCTCATATAGGTTTGATCCATGCAGGTCCTCAGCATAGGCTTTTTAGGTGGTCAAAGGGGACCACTTCCTTCTTGGATCCAACCTACTGTTTACATGTAACAACAATAGTTAGGGTTAGATCAAAACCAGCTTTGCTGCTGTTGAAAAAAAAGGAGGGATCCCCCCTGATCACCCCGAAAGGCTAATGCTGGGGATCATGGGAGCTGCAGTGACAAAAGCCATGTGAGACAAGGGCTGACGTAAAGAGTAAGACTGAATGAAAAAAGCCTCCCTGGTTTCCAGACAATTTGCCACCAGAACCTCTTTTCACTAGTCCCTGCCTTTCCTAAGGGAGAGATTCCAGCCCTTAGTTAGCATCAGGGGTTTAACACAGTAGCAACTCTAACCAGAGATGCATGCTTTTTACCCTCCAATGGTAGCGCATGTGGTGAGCGTTAGGCACAAGATTTTAGACTTGGAATCCAAGTTACAACCTCAGAGACCATTAGAAATAAGAAGGATCTTTATTCAGTACAGAGCACAGCAAACAGACTAGATTACAAAATAACAAAGGCTAGGGCAATTTGCCTTAACTACACATTAAAGATACATAGTTACCAATTCAGGAACATCCAACAGTCCAACTATATACCAAGGGATTTTGAAGAGAAATTCCATCTTGCACAGCATGTGGTCCAATTCACAAAGCAGGTCTTTGTTTTCCAAGAGACAGCATTTCAGGTGCAATAAAACAGACAATGACAGGGGAGAGAGCGAGAGCAAGAAAGCTCACTCCCATAGGGATCAATCAATTATACCCCAATCTAATCATGATTAGCCGTGGCCATTCGGCCAATCACGAGTGGACAGGGGGTGTGGCCAATTGTTGGTTGTCATAGCTGCATGTGGGGATAGGCTATACGTTTGGGACCTCGCCTGCAGTCATCTGACCCAAACTCCAGGTACTTCATTGTGTACGTGACTGGTCGCAAGTGGGCCAGAGTGTGGAGCCATGAGGTCTAGCTTCTAGCATGGAAGTGTGAAGAATGTGGGTTATAAAGTTGTTCAGGCCATCTGGCCCACCATTTGGCTTGCAACAGGAAATAAGGCACAGCCTGTTATTAGAAAGACATCCCAGGAGAAGGCAGGAAACTTTTAAAAATCAATATGTCTATACAAATCCAACCTTTAACATTTACGTATTGCTTTATACTCTGCATAGCACTTCCCAGGCATCATCTCAGTAATTCTTACAACTCCTTAAGGTAGGTTGATTTTATTATCTCCAAATTGCTGGCAGAAACTCAGGGAACGTATGCTGCCTAAAGCCACCAGTGACATTGTGGCAAATTTCCCCCATACCTGACATAACACCAGTCAGACCCTGAGTGACAGCAAAAGCTATACACCCCAAGTCAAACCTAGGATGCCTTAGGATCAGTTCGCACTTCTGTGCTTATTCTTCATTGATTCAAGTGACTACCTACGTGTGCTAATGAGCCACCATTAATTTAATTGCCAGAACTCCCAGATCATCCGATATCAACTCCAACAACCAAATCACATCAAAATTAGAGTTGACATAGAAATATATGGGGTACTTCCGGTCTATGGATTGGCGATGGCGGTCGCTCTCCCCAGAGCTTGGGGAGGCGATTAGCATGGAGGGGTGCCACCTCAAGTGGCACTCCCACGGAGCCTTTGTGAAAGGCTCCAGGCCAGAGAGCTTTGAGGGATAGCCTCTTTGACGGCTTGCTGCCGGAGAGTCGAGGCTTCTCTCCACTCTGACTGTCCTACCAATGAGTGGCCTTAGGGCACAAGCTAACCCGACCAGGACAAGCGGGGGAGACCGAGCGGAGCAACGATTGATGTGAGCGAGGTCAGGAATGTGACCAACAATGAACGTGAGTTCTAAGTAAATGAACTTTGATAAACGGCACCCCCCCCGTGGGAAAAGCGGAGCGCAAAGAGGGACGCCTCTGAAGTGCAAGGACAGATAAATGCAGCGAAGGGGGGGTGGGAGGAAACAGACAGCGTGTGTATTTTGAAAGACTTACTTGAGTGCAAATAGCAAATTGACAAGTGCTTCGAGCCTGGGAGAAGCTGTTTGAGTGTAAATAAAGTTGAAAAATGGCAGCATCCCGAGGAAAGTTTAAAGCGAAGCCTGGTACTCAGAGTCCGAGGCCGGAAGAGGGAGCTGACGTCATGAAGCGGTTAGCGGATATGCTCAAGCCAGTGATGGATCAGCTCGATGGTATTAACCAGCAACTGACCTCGTTAAATCAAAACTTCCCTTCACAACAGCGACAGCTGGCAGAAACAGGAAAAAAGTGGAGCTGGTGGCTGAGAAAGTTACAGAGATGGACACCTCAAGCAAGAAGATGAAGAAAAGAATGGGTGAATTGGAAATGAAACAAAATCTTCAAGAAAATCGTTTGCTGCAGTTGCAAATGGAAAAGGCTAATATGATTCTCAGGTACCAGGGGGTTCCTGAGACAGAAAAAGAAGA
>NW_015165305.1:331365-332114 GCF_001447785.1 Gekko japonicus | reverse complement strand
TAAAGCTTAGTCAAATTATATTTAAAAAATTAGCCTGCCTGGAGAGATTGTGGTGAGATTTGCAAGAAGACAGACCAGAGATGCTATATTAAAGGCAACTTCAGCAACTCCACTGAAATTTGGGAATACAATTATCAAGACTTTAAAAAACATTCCATTTGAAATTCGTCAGAAGAGAAAGAGCTACAAGGAGTTAATTACTTTTCTTCAAACAAATGGTATACAGTACAGGTGGGCGAATCCTGAATCTGTCATCTTTAAAATCAACGATAGAAGGGAGAAGATAGACTCCATGTTCAAAGCCAAGGAATTCTTGAAATGCCAGCTGGGATCGGGGGAAGAATCTAAAGAGGAAGAAACTAAGTCAAGTGACTCAGCTGCCTCGGGAACGGATGAGGACTCTGTTGCAGAAGCGGGTGCGGGAGCAATGAAAACTGTATATGATTTTAGAGACAGAAAGCCGAAGTAAGGGCAGAAGGACTCTGATAAATGGCTCTTTGAAATAAAGAAGATGCTCAGAACATTCTCTCATAATAACTAATTTACTAATATAGAACAATGTGAAAAACAAGAACTACAAGTATATTGTTTTACTAACTCTTTTAATACTAATATTAAGGTTAACATAAAGGGGGTCTCCCACTCTTGGGTTTTTAGTTAGTGTGGGTTTCTTTCCTTTATCCATAGTTGTAGTTCCCCTTCCTATATTTTTCTTTGTAGTTTGTAGTCTTATTGAAAAAATAAAAATA
>NW_015165305.1:329622-331339 GCF_001447785.1 Gekko japonicus | reverse complement strand
TATATATGTTATATGGGGGGGGAGAATGAAAAAAATTACTCTGAATTCATCTGTGGAAGAAGAAACACTGTAAAAATACAGTAGAAAAAGAGGAAGAATCCAGTAACACCTTAAAGACTACCTGAAAAAAGTTTTTAAGATGCTACTGGTCTCTTGTTCTTCTCTGCTGCTAGACAAACTAATACAGCTACCCATCTCGTAAAAATACATGCACGTACGGAGGGGGGAATGGTATTCTGCATAAAGTTTCTGATGCGCTCTCCCATATAGACCAGCCCAGACTAGACACACAAGCCTGTACGGTACAGGTCCCTTTGCTGTGCTCTGGTTCGAATGCCTGCCAACTGCAACTAGTATCTTCTTATGGAAAGCAGGTGACTGAAGGGCCACCACAGGAGGAGCCCGTGAAGACCAGTTTGAGCAATTTCAGGACAGGTCCACATCGGAGGAAAGTAAAATTACTTGGAAACAATGCTTGCTCATCTCAGCCAGTGTGAACTTAGCTACTTGTGAGCCAGCTCACCTGTGCATTTCAGCTTATGGAGTCCTCACTCTCCATCTTTCATACATATTTTACCACCTGATACTGCATAAAATATGGACCTGGGGTGGAAACCAAAGTCTGTGGTTCAAGTCCACGGTCATGAACTCCCAGGAAGCCTTCGGTAAGCCAGTCATAGCCTCCTAATAATAATACTAACATACCTT
The DNA here is from genome assembly GCF_001447785.1 of Gekko japonicus. NCBI lineage: Eukaryota > Metazoa > Chordata > Lepidosauria > Squamata > Gekkonidae > Gekko > Gekko japonicus. The sequence goes on along the minus strand of NW_015165305.1, from coordinate 330,631 downwards.
ACAGGGAACGGTCACTAATAAAAACACAGTCTATATGCAAAATAATATTCTGACCAGCAGGGGTTGAAAGAATGCACTCACTTGCTGGTGATGGCCATAAGCATGGATGACTTCAAAATGGGATTAGACAGAATAGGTTCATCAGAGGATAGGAGGATAGGTTCATCAGTGGCTACTAGCCAAGGTGACTAAAGGGAATCTCCATTTTTAGAGTCGATAAATCTCTGAACACCACTTCTAGGAGGCAACATCAGGGGAGGCTTTGGCCTCTATGCCCTGTAGCTTGGCCCTCCAGGGAAACTAGTAAAATAAAACAGGATGATGAACTAGATGGTCCACTGGGCTGAACTAGCAGGGTTCCTCTTATGATCTTAAAGATGCAGCAGAATTTTTGCTTGAAGTGTCTCCTTAGAGCCGTTTGCAGGAGATGCAGAAAAACACAAAAAAGTTAATGGAGATAACTCCATTAGAACCACTCTGTGAGCAAAAAATGAACTTTGTGCAATTCCACTTGTGCAAGCAGTTAGCACAGCTGCAATAATGTGTAGCATCTCCATGTAATTTTAATAACAACCACATGGAATGTACAACAGTTGGTACACATGATCTCATTTAATTTGGTTTTGAAATTTTATGAGAAGAGGTATCTTGCACTATGTCAGGTGTGCATGGAAAAGATGGTGGGGATACAATCACTTTTATTTAGCACAAGGAGGCCCCAAGGAGTAACTTTTAGAACTTCTACATATACAATGACTTTGGGTTATATGCAGCAATCTTCTGTGGTATCCAGTTAATAATCTTCCATGCAACAATGGCAGAGATATCATATTTTATTTGTTCACCTTTATTAAAAAAACAAAAAACAAACCTCCCCATCCCTGAGATGTAAGTGAATTTTTGTCTTTTTATTACCAGCATGCTCATGGGGCAGAATGTACTGGATTAAGAGATTTTCCCCTTGTCATTCACTGCCCCAGAAAATGCATCCATATGGGAATGGTTAGTA
>NW_015165305.1:327702-328673 GCF_001447785.1 Gekko japonicus | reverse complement strand
TCTTCCCGCAAACAGCACAGGGGAAGGGCCTCTCCCGCCAGTGGATTCTCTTGTGCAAAGCAAGTTCTTGCTTCACTCTGAAGCTCTCCCCACACTCACGACATTGGTGAGGCTTTTCTCCCCAAAAGAAGGTCCTTGTTTGGCTTTCTATGTCCTTCAGTTCCTCCCTGGCCTTAAGGGTCGGTGAAGAGAGGAACGCTGGAAACTTTCTAGGCCCTGTTGTTTGAATAGTAAGTTCATCATCTGAAGAGCTGCCCTGTTCACCCAGTCGCTTGTCTTCCTCCCACTCTGAGGACGTTGCCTCACCCATATTCCCCCACGTGTCCTGGGGCGTTTTCAGGGCTCCAGAGTCTTCCTCAGACGGGGTATCCGTGGTCCGGCTGGCAGTCCTCTCTGAGGACGTTGCCTTACCCATATTCCCCCACGTGTCCTGGGGCGTTTTCAGGGCTCCAGAGTCTTCCTCAGACGGGGTATCCGTGGTCCGGCTGGCAGTCCTGGAGCCTGCTGAATCTTTTTTAGAAAGAAAGGTCATTTTATTCCCATCACCACACTCAAATTATTTTTAGCAACAGGATGCACTTGTGGTGCTTTCTGTTGGACCCCATTTGTACAAGCAGCAGAATCATGTGACAGAAGGTCTTCCTGGGCTGTACCACATCAGACTGCAGGTGAAGGTCAGCATATCTGAATGATCCTCCATTGGGGGGGGGGAACCTCCTTCCATGTTAAAAGTACGTCAGAACAAAGGGATCAACTTAGCCTTCTCTACTGCATGCCAATTTTATAAGAACACAGAGCATTTTCATAATAATAACCAGGGGTCATTTCCTGCGGGAGCGCACAGGAGCGGAGCTCCGGCAGTAAGGAGCCCAGGGGGCGGGCACATGCAACAAGGCCCGCCCCCTGCTCCCAGCAGCCCTCAGTCAGGCCACAAGGAGCAAGAAGCAGCCAGGTAAGTTGGAAACGATCGC
>NW_015165305.1:323185-327686 GCF_001447785.1 Gekko japonicus | reverse complement strand
AGCAGCCCTCAGTCAGAGCAAGAAGCAGTCAGGTAAGTTGCAGAGCTCCCCCCGGTCCAAAACAGTCCAGTGGCACCTTTAAGACCAAGTTTTATTCAGGCACAAGCTCTCCCTCCTCTGTGAGGACAGATCTGCACGTCCCCCCCCCAATAGCTAGCAATCCAAAACAGTCCAGTGGAGCCTGAGCGGTGGGTGTTGCCTTCTGACACACTTCCGGTGATGTCAGGGGGTGTGGCATATGCAAATAAGTTATGCTAATGAGTTATGCTAATGAGTTATGCTAATGAGTTATGCTAATGAGCTCCTGCACCCCTTTTTCTACAAAACGACCCCTGATAATAACTGTGTGCAATCAAGTAGCACCAACTCATGGAGACCCCATGGGATCTTCAAGGCAAGGGATGAAGTTTGCCATTGCCTTCCTGGGCATAGCACTCCCGGTCTTCCACAGTGGTCTCCCATCCAAGTACTACTACCCAGGGCTGATCCAGACTAGCCTCCAGGCTCTGACAATATCAGGCTAGTCTGGCCTGTTAGGCTGCTATTCCACAGAGTGTGCAAATATCAGTCTGCAGGCTGAGGTGGTACAGTTCTAGAAAAATACTTTTTGACCCTTCGATCAAAGGCCCAGTTCCCTCACTCCAGCTTGTTCCAGTTTGATTTCCAAGCCATTTAAAGAATGAACAAGACCCCTACACCCCCAGCCTCAGTGGTTACTTAGCAACTGAGTTGCCTGTGCTCATGGTACCATGACCAGCCCTCGGGGCTCATGGGTAGGTATTGCAGTACCCACCCACTAAGCCAGTCACAGCCTGTTCTGGTTTAAGGCCAGCAGCAGCGACAAGGTGCAATCTGCCCAAACCTGCTTCAGGAGCTTGCTGAGCCTGTAAGAGCCGCTGTACATGAAACAGCACATTCATGTCCAGGCTGAAGCACACTTTGTCACAGCTGACTGATATTTCCCCTTCCCCTGTTCCTCCCCCGTCCCCTGATAAAACTGGCCATAGTGGTCCAAAGGGACAAACAAAAAACTTGTGCAACAAACCCTGCACTACTAAACAAGAGATAAAAATTCAGGATTGCCTGCATCAACTTTATTCTACATAATTCATACCCCATGTATACCTTGTGCAGCGCTCTCCTTATACAACATCCTACCAAAATTACAGTCCCAAACCTGATTTGGTTTAATTTTTAAAGGGAGGAGGTGGAGGAGAGTTGAGCAGAGTGGCTTACAATCTCCTTTCCCTTCCCCTCCCCACAACAGACACCCTGTGAGGCAGGTGGGGCTGAGAGAGCTCTTTCGAGGACTGCTCCTGAGAGAACAGCTCTGATGAAAGAATTTATAATTGACCCAAGGTCACACCAGAAGCTGCATGTGAAGGAGTGGAGAATCAAACTGGCTCTCACTAACATTTGTGCTATATTCTTTATTATAATTGTCTGGACATCAGGTTATATCTTCCATTCTAACCAACTCCCCACTGCACCACTATTTTTACTTGCTTTATGACATTATATAGTCCCAAGTATCCCAGAAAAAAGAAGGTCCCGTGACTTACAAATCCACATTTTAAAAAAATGTACTCTTGCAAAGATATCGGCAAAATTCTAGAATGGCAAACAGCAGACTGTGCATCTCCCTCTCTCTCTCCCTCTCCAAAGCATACCCTCCACAGCCTTGAAAGGTGGGAACACGAATGAATAAGAAACATAGAAACAGCAGTAGAGGAGCAGAGACAGAAATACATGTATTAACAAGTTGAACCTACTACATCAGGGACCTAGGTTGAAACCCCTACTCATCTCTGAGGCTTATCGAGTGACCTTGAGCAACTAACTAAATCTCAGCCTGTTTTAATATGATTGTTGTGAAGAGAAAATGGGATAACCCTGGAGGAATGAGGTGGTTACACATGTGACAATTAACTAAATCAACTAACAGCCACAGGACATAAGAAAACATGAAAAATCATAACAGAGCTCCATTGGTACAGTTACCCTTATGAGTGGGGACATCTCCACCCATGGCTAGGACTCCACACATGCTGCATCAGACCAATGATCACAAGAACATAAGAAGAGCCCTGCCGGATCAGACTAGAGGTCCAGTGTCCTGTTTCACACAGCAGCCAACCAGTTTCTCGAGAGCCAACAGGGCACAGAGGCCAAGGCCTTCCCTAATGTTGCTTGGGTTTCAGAAATGTACTGCCTCTGAATATAAAGGTTCCCTTGACTAACCATAGCTAGTACCCATTGATGAACCGGTCCTCCATGAATGTGTCATACCCCACCCCCACCCTACCCTTCAAAAGGGAATTACGACTTCAAGGGGGAATTAGATAAACATATGGAGCAGAGGTCCATCAGTGGCTATTAGCCACAAGGTATAGATAGGAACTCTCAGTCTGGGGCAAGTGATGCACTGTGTTCTTGGTGCTTGGGGGGAGGCAACAGTGGGAGGGCTTCTAGTGTCCTGGCACCTGCTATTTTTGGCCACTGTGTGACAGAGTGTTGAACAGGATGGGCCACTGGCTTCTCTTATGTCCTTATGCCCTTTAAACATCTGTGCTTGTGGCCATCACTACCTCCACTGAGTGTGAATGACACAATTTCATTACTTGTTGAGTAAAGAGTTTCCTTCTGTCTGTCCTATAGTCCATCTAGCCCAGCATCATGTTTCCCATAGCAGCCAATTAGGTGCTCCTAGACGGCTTACATGCAGGGCATGGAGGCCACGTCCCTCCCCTGTTGCTGTACACCAGCAACGCTATTCAAAAGATTAATTCCATTTTTGTTCTTACTGTCCCATCTATCTATCTGGGGAAGGGCTCAGTGGTAGAGTATCTGCTTGGCATGCAAAAGGTCCCAGGTTCAGTCCCTGACATCTCCAAGTAAAAGCATTAGGTAAAAAGCGATGTGAAACATCTCTGTCTGAGACCCTGAAGAGTCACTGCCAGTCTGAGTAGACAATACCAATGGTCTGATTCAATAGAAGGCATCTTCATGTGACCAGACTAAGAGACAGTGTCGCCTCCTAGTCAGACTAAGATTTAGGACACCCAGGTTCATAAACCCACTCAGCTCAACCTTGGGCCTGTTACCATCTCTCAGCCTAAACTAATGGAGGTGCGAACAAGAGGAGGAAGGACAGAACTAAAATAAAAAAGGACATAAACACAACCCAGGGTACTTTCTTTTATGATAATCCCTCAGTACTTACCAAACACACAGGAAATGCCAAGCCTTAAGATTGTGGCCACTTGGTGATGGGAAACATACACACATACTGCATACCGAATTCAGTACAAAACCACTTAATCTCCTTAGCTAGGTAGGGCTTGCTTAGATGTTTAATTGCATAGGGGTTTTTTGAAATGCAGAGACACTGCACTAATTTGATATGGCCAGAATTATACTTTTTACACATATGGCTGTGCAGTACAAGAAATTATACTGCACTGGTGCGACTCAGAGGAAGAATGCTACTGGAAATATGGTGGACATGTCACTCATAAAGTAGGGCTTTAGTTGGCAGTGTCGCCTCCTAGTCAGACTAAGATTTAGGACACCCAGGTTCATAAACCCACTCAGCTCAACCTTGGGCCTGTTACCATCTCTCAGCCTAAACTAATGGAGGTGCGAACAAGAGGAGGAAGGACAGAACTAAAATAAAAAAGGACATAAACACAACCCAGGGTACTTTCTTTTATGATAATCCCTCAGTACTTACCAAACACACAGGAAATGCCAAGCCTTAAGATTGTGGCCACTTGGTGATGGGAAACATACACACATACTGCATACCGAATTCAGTGCAAAACCACTTAATCTCCTTAGCTAGGTAGGGCTTGCTTAGATGTTTAATTGCAGAGGGGTTTTTTTTGAAACGCAGAGACACTGCACTAATTTGATATGGCCAGAATTATGCTTTTTACACTTATGGCTGTGCAGTACAAGACATTATACTGCACTGATGCGACTCAGAGCAAGAATGCTACTGGAAATATGGTGGACTTGTCACTCATAAAGTAGGGCTTTAGTTGGCTTCTGTTTGAAATGAAGCTTTGTCATAGGGCCTGCATGTATGAGAATTGCTGAAGGATTATAAACTGTGTTTTGGGTTTTTTAACAACATAAAAAAGCTATCACTGAAACCTTTTTTTTCCCTAGTCATCTGCCTGAACTGACTGCCTAAGCTAATACTTTTTTCACTGTTCGGTTTCAATTCTACAGCTCAAATTTTATCCACAGTACAGACTGCTCTCCCTCAGCACACTTGTGGGAATCATCATTTACTGGGGAGAATAGCTGCCCCCCACCCCAAGCACTAAATCATTACTCCGGAGCAGGGGTGGCCAAACTTGTTTCACATAAGAGCCACATAGGAAAAAAATGTCAGATGTTTGAGAGCCACAAGACATGAACACACACATTTTTCTTGAAAAATATACATATTTGCATATTAAATTAAAGAGACAAATGCCATCTCCAAGCCAAG
>NW_015165305.1:319951-323085 GCF_001447785.1 Gekko japonicus | reverse complement strand
GGGGGAAACTCTTTGTTTTCCCCTCAAAAAACCGTGGCCCGGCCCCCAGCATGCGACATCACTTCCGGGTGACGCGCGCACACACACCCAGACGCCGGCTGGGAGCCCCCCGCTCTTGGCGAAGGGATTTAAAGAGACCCTACCTCCAAGCCGGCCGGGGATGGGGGAGGGGGCTTTGAGAATGCATTTACAGTTAAAGTTGCTTTCTTTCTCTGCTCCCTCGCAGCCTCAAACCTACCTAGGGAGGGAAACACTGGCTGGGGAAGGGAAGACTGATCAGGGAGGCATGCCTCCCCTTCCCCTCCTCAGCCGCCCTGCTGGGAGCCACATAGTATGTGTGAAACAGCCACATATGGCTCCCAAGCCACAGTTTGGCCACCCCTGCTCCAGAGCAAGGCCCATGGGCCAGATGAGCTGCATCCCCCCCCCCATTGATGTTCTCATCTTGAGAGTTTCACCAGAACTGGGGTACCCAGGACAACCACTCCAGAAGAACTGTCCAGAGGTTTTTCTGATGCATACTTAAACTTGTCAGTAAAGCTCCTTCTACCTGTAGACGCTTCTACATGTTTGAAAAAAGACCCAGCCAGTTTTGTATGCTATTTCTCCTTCCTTTTACTTGCATAAACAAATTTAGTTTTGCTCCATCACAGGTGTGTGAGAGATGAAGCATTTACCAAGGCACACAAACTTGAGCCAGTTTGGTGTAGTGGTTAAGTGCGCGGACTCTAATCTGGGAGAACCGGGTTTGATTCCCCACTCCTCCACTTGCAGCTGCTGGATTACCTTGGGCAAGCCATAGTTCTGTCAGAGCTGTTCTCTCAAGGGCAGTTCTGGAAAGAGATCTCTCAGCCCCACCTACCTCACAGGGTGTCTGTTGTGGGGAGGGGAAGGGAAAGGAGTTTGTAAGCCGCTCTGAGACTCGGAGTGAAGGGCAGGGTATAAATCCAATCTCTTCTTCTCCTCTTCTTCTTGGGCTTAAGCCAGAAGATAGCAGTAAGGTAACCCCCGTGATCTTTGGACACAGACCTTGGTCTAATACAAGGATTACACAGACCACATTGGCCTGGCGTAGGGGTTAGAGTGTCAGAAAAGGATGTGATACAATCAGGATAGAATCCCCACTCTGTCACAGAAGCTCGCCAGGTATGTCACAACCTCTCAGCCTAATCGACCTCACAGCACTGTTGTTGACGCGAGGATAGAGCAGAAGAGGGAAGATTTGTCGCTCAATTTCTAGAGGCTGCAGAAAAGTGCTGAAGGGAGCTGTTTTTAGACATGGGTTTTATTTAAGTTTCCCAGTTTTATTGCTCAAGACCCCGGTCTAAGAAGGGGGGGGGAGAAGAAGAAGGGAGGAGGATTAGATAGTTCCCAAGAGGGAGAAAAGCAGGATATAAATAAAATAAATAAAATTACCGATCTCCTGTGGAGGCTGAGCCTGTTCTCTCCTGAGCTCATACTGGGCTTCATTCCATCCGGCTGCCTCCTGTGAGTGGCATGTAGGGTAGGACTGAGAGCCAGCAATGTCCCACAATGAGGCAGGGGATGTCATCTCCTCATCAGAGGTCACTTCCTCCATCTTCATGGAAACAGTTACCTGAGATTGAACCAAACATATAATGCCCAAGCTGGAATGGGACATCTGGGGTGAGATGGGAGGCTCTTCATTAATGTCCTCTCCCCCACAAAAAAAAAATGCTCTGTACCACAGGATATCTGACAACAAACCACCCCAGATAACTCTATGCCTGACATGGAACCATCAAACCTATCTCTAGGGGTTTCCATTCAAAGGTCCCTAGCCACTGGTGAGAAAACAACTCGAGGGTTCTCCTCTGCCTGAGAATCTTCATTGCCAGCTGTCCTGAAGTGGTTCTAAGTTAAAGATATTGGAAGTAACATTTCAGTGTTTCTCGTTCCAATAACACACACAGTCAGAGTGCTTTGAGTCCATGCAGTGTGGGTGGAGTACGTTACTGGCATGGGAGACGCCATTCATAGAAGTGGCCCTCCAACGTGACCTAGAATAACTGTTTTTGAAAATCCTACCATCAGAGAACCATTTCCACTTTAAGCAGTCTATCAAGCTTCCCCCGAGTGGTTCCCACAGAGCTCCTCTGGGCATAATTTAAAGCTCACATGGAGAGCTGACTAGGCCTACAGGATTTCATGGTTACCCTCGAGTGAAATCAGTGCTTCCCATAATTCACCTTGTATTGCCATGTGACTGCGCATTTCAGGGGAGGTTTACAAGTACTAAGGAAAGCAGTCTTTCAGTGTAGCTTATCTGCCATTGCTGATTTTCCACTCAAGGAGCCCTAGATAATCTGCCAAGGTTCCCTGGAACAGAACCTGAAAGAAGGGCCACATTGTTTTGTGAGGAAAGATACCTGCCTCTTTGCATGGTACATACCTGAGCTCTTCCTGCCTTAGGAAGATACCTGGACCTATTTCCCACAGCCGCTGCTCTGTGCTCGCTCCTGTCTTTGCCCCGATGGTACATGTCAATTTCCCACTTGAAGCCGTGCGGCCGCATTTTGACCCGCGGCTTTGCCCGATTTTGCCCGCAGTTTCGTAATCCTCAAAAATCAGGATCACAAGACCGTGGGGGAAATCGGGTGAAGCCACGGGTCAAAATGTGGCCACGTGGCTTCGAGGGGGAAACTGACACGTACCATCGGGGCAAAGAGAGGAGCGAGCGCAGAGCAGCGGCTGTGGGAAATCGGTCCAGGTGATCCCTCTACACACCTGCATAGATCGCTTGTAGCCTGCATTCTGTGAACATGCTAGTTATGTTTGGAAACACTTGGCCATTTCATTGTGAAGTCATAGCAGATGTCATGTGGGCAGAGGCATCAGTTACAGCAGAAGCTTTGACAGGGCTGTTCCCTTATAATGAAGCTCCACTACTTGCTTCCAGATATAAGCCAATGAGTGAACTAAGGTACAGAAAAAGAGAATATGGATAGAATCCATGTTTCTGTCACACAAGGGAAATTAAACAGCCTCCTACCTCTCTGTTTGTATGGGGGAAAACAAATGAGATACAAAATAAAAAGGGCAGCTCTCATTGACAGAAGTGAATCCGTGGGAGTTGTGTGCCATTTCCAGGAGTAAAGTTTCCTTCCTTTCAA
>NW_015165305.1:315511-319891 GCF_001447785.1 Gekko japonicus | reverse complement strand
GCCTCTTGCTGCCTGAGGGTAAATTCTTCCACCAGGGCCACAGCCTGGGCGCAGGTCTCTGGATGACATTCCCAAACCCAGGTTCGTACTTCCTCTGGCAAGATGTTCAGGAATTGCTCCAGGATCAACAGTTCCAAAATTTGCTCCTTAGAACGGATCTCGGGCTTCAGCCACTGATGACAAAGTTTGTGCAAGCATCCCCAAGCCTGGCGGGGCCCCTCAGCCTCCTGGAGACCAAACTGCCTGAAGCGCTGCCGTCGAATCTCGCTACCAATATCACAGCAGCACAAGATGGCGGCCTTCACCTTCCCGTAATCTTTCCTGTCTCTGGAGCTGAGGCAACGGTAGGCCTCTCGGGCTGCCCCACTGAGGGCAGGCACAAGTCGGACTGCCCATTGCTCTCTTGGCCACTGGCAGGCATGAGCCACACGTTCAAAAGTGGACAGGTAGACCTCAATATCATCTGCCAGTGTGAGTTGTGGCACCTGGAGGTTGCCCCATGCAGGAGAGAAGGCTGATGTGACTTCAGCAGCAACTTTTTCCTGCCACTGGACTTCCCAGCTCCCTTGTGCCTCCTGGCGTTGAGTCCTGGATTGTGGCAACGCCGCCCATCTCAGAAGCTCTTCGGATGTCCCCATCTGGATAATAAAAGGGGATTTTCCTGCACCCTTCAGGTCCTCCTCTGGCAGTGAGTCTGATGGGTCCTGTTCTTCCACTTTCACCACTGGTGGTAAGCCCCGTTCAAGCAGAGTCTGACTCTGAAGACTTAAGAGTTTTGCTGTTCCTTGGTTTGCAGTCATTGTTCTCCTTATCTGTGATTTCACACCAGGATCCACCTCGTCTGCTGTGTGATGGGTGAGACAATGCTGGGAACTCCTGACCCTGAAGCTCAAATGCAAGCCATTCAATCCAACACATTTAACGGTTCCTGTGGCAGGCCTGTGAGGACACGTTGCTTCAAAGACAGCTGTTTTTCTGCTTAAGCCCCCTGGCTTCTCCCTTAGATACAGAAATGGAAACAAGCATGAGAACATATAAGGAAATATTCCCTTTCACACACACAAACACTCACCCCTTCAACAGCATTATTATAAACATAACAATTTGGCCTCAAATGTAGTTACCAGAATCAATGCAGGGCTGGGCTTCTAAGAATTCCAGCAACTGCAGCTCCTGCATTCTACACCTCAACACTATAACACAATCAAAGACCTCCTTTCTGCTCAGTATACTTTTCTTTCTCTCTCTACCCATCTGACCTACAGGTCTTGAGTAGTATTAATCAATCCCAAGTTACTGTGAGGATGTTATCCTTCTCTAATCCCCCTCTCCAAGACATAGGGTGGGTAACAGCATCCAACAATAGTTGTCGAAACACGGTTCAGAACCCAAATCTGGGTTGTGAGTGACTCTCTTCACACATGGATCTCAAGGCTAGGAAAGAGAAGGTACTGCAGTTGATCTTAGCCCAAAGCCCAAGAAGTGATGGAAGGAGAAGGGAGAATGGGGTGAACTAGGAGAGGGGGCTCTGGGAAGCTCACTGACAGCATGGCAAAAGTGACCACTTGTAGTCTGGGAGACCCAGGTTCGAATTCCCACTTTGCCATGGAAGCTCACTGGGTGGCCTTGGACCATTAAATCTCAGCCTAATCTACCTCACAGGGCTATTACTGTGAAGATAAGATGGAGGAGGAGAGAATGATGTTGTATGTCCTTTGGGTCCCCATGGGGAGAAAAGCAGTGTCATAAATATTTAAACATGGGGTTGCCTGTGCATATAAGATGCAAAAAGGCCACAGCCTGTCACTCAATAACGCTATATATGCATAAATACTAGAACAATAAAACATAAAATATCAATTATTTTCTGTATTAACTGATGTGAGCATCTTGTGTTTTATTTTGGGGAGGAGGTAAGCATTGTTGGAATTATTTTGCACGTAGATCCCCAAAAGTAGTGTAAATTTAGAAGCAAGTCCTACTTCAAAATGTTTGAGATCCCGTGTTGTACCGGAATATATTATTTATTACACTTGCACTGCACCCTTCTTTCAAAACAATGACAATGTTCACCTTGCAGGCAGATCAAGTGACGAGTATGGAAGGGGATGCCAGCCTCCAGGTGGGACCTGAGGTCTCCTGCAATTACAACTCGTCTACAGAGATCAATTCCCCTGGAGAGACTTGATGCTTTGAAGGATGGACCCTATGGCACTGTCCCCCACTGAGGCCCCTGTCCTCACCAGGCTCTGCCCCCAAATCTCCAGGAGTTTCCAGACCTGGATCTTGCAACCCCACTCCCCCATCCCCTGCCATTGGCCAGGGAGGACCTAGCAACGCTAAATGCCATGCCAAGGGCTTCCAAGCAGGGGATTTGAATCAGGCTCCAGTTTCCCTCTGCTACTACACACTACTTAAACAGCACATTTTCCAATGTCTAAAACGTTTTTCCTCCATCATTCATCTTGCCAATTAAAGTATTAGGCAGATCTTCGTTTCCTGTTTTACAAATGGAGAACTGAGGCAAAAAAGAGACCTGGATTCACAAAAGAATGGAGAAGGCAGGAACCCCCTCAGGCCACCTCCCACCTCTTTTCCTCTGGAAAACCACACTGACTAGCCCAGAACTACTTGGACCAACAAGCTTCCTGCCAAATGGACGAGCATTTAGTAATAACAACCAACACTGAGTCACTTAATATGCTGTATGTGGGGAGATTTAAAAAAAATAGCAGAGCTGTTTACTACTTTGCCCTGGAGGAAAAATTCCTCCTCAGCTTCAAACTTAAATCTCAAGTAAGACAAAGGAGCCCAGCCCTAGACACTACCCTGGCCTGAAAATTTTTACTAAAAATCTTGTTCTTTCTAATATCCCACCTACACTTATGGCTGGAGGGGGGGAGGCTCTGAAATCTTCATAGGTGATTTAATTTCCCCCTCTCACATCAATAGATATCCAATCCGAGAGGTCTATTTTTGTTGTTGGGAGATTTGGGACAGCCAGTATTGCGTACCAGAAGAATGTTGGAGTAAAATGAGAATTTAAGTCCTTGCTCAACTGTGATGCTTACTTGGGGGGTCCGGTTTGGGCAGTCATTATCTCTTACTGTAACCTACCTCACACATATTCATGTGATGATAAAATGGGGGAAACACAACAGAACACAACAGGGAAAAAATACCTTTGAAAAACAAGCAAGACAAAGTTGATAATTTGAACAAAAATCAGTACTTTTGGTCGTATAGAATAGGTATATTTCCCTACTGTTTAGAAAACATGTTTTTAGACAAGGGCATCACATGTCTGCTATCTTCTGAAGCATTTCATACTGCTGTGACAGAATTCTGGATTATAGACAAATATTAATCCATTGGTGAAGAATTCTGTGTAATTCTGAAGCTTGCACACTAACAAACTGTATCAGAAACATGCTAAGCACTGCATAGATCACAAAATTATAGGATACATGTTTACAGTTACTATAGAAAACAGGGATTGCAGGATTTAGATGGGGGAAACTCACAGTGGACTGGGAAACTGACATCTGAAAGAGCAAGCAGGCAGTTTAATCTGAGCCAAAAATAGAAGCTGCAAAGTTTTGAAGTAAATAATCATCACTTTCAGCAAGACTGACAAAAACTGAATGGCAATTTTGCAGATCTGAACCCTGGACGCCAGCTGAACAGAAATATTATTAATGTTATTAATATTAGTACATTCCAGTCATTTTTCCCTCTTTTTATAGTCATTCGATCTATAGCAAGCAGCATATGAAGTTTTTCACTTCAGGGAGATGAAACATTATCTTCTCTTAATGACTGCACACCAAGTTATTATTTAAGCCTGAGGAGCCCATTTGAGAAGTCTTTCTGGCACTTTTAAACACTGTCAAGGCAAAAATTATTCAGCTCAGGAAACGGTGCTCTCAGAACGGCAGAATTTGCACTTTCTGAAATCCATTCTATTTAAATAAAGTGTGTGGGGGGGGATCCATTCTAGATCCAAAAGTGAGAAGCACCAGTTGGTGATAAATTCCATTATTCAAATACAAGCTTGGTGCATAGGCAAAAAGGTAGTCGGGTTCAATTCTCTAATCTCCCACTCTTGGGACATTTCCTCCGAAATTAGTTTCAGAGAGTTACTCCCCAGATAAATGTGCACAGGACTGCAGTAACTTATTTCCGAGGGAAAATGCCTAAAACCAGGCTATCGGGGAGTTGCCCCGAGGATCTCTTTTTGAGCTCTTTTTAGGTAAGCTTCATGCTGCAATTTTATGATCACTTACCTCGAAGTAAGTTTCCTTGACTCACTGGGGCATACCCCGAGCAAACAGGCAAAAAGCGGGCAGAAAGATTTACAGCAGTTAGTTCCCAGTCTTT
>NW_015165305.1:254257-315501 GCF_001447785.1 Gekko japonicus | reverse complement strand
TACAGGCAACACTATCGCTTATTTGCTCTGGTGGTTCTTCTGAGTCCAAGACCTTTTCTTTCTTTCCCTGGCCCCACAAGTGCACCCCGAAAAGCTCCCTGCTCCCCAGATCGGTCGTGAGAAGACAAACTTCCTGCCACTAGCACAATCTGGGCGGCTCTAGGACCCAGAGGGCTCAACCCATTTAACCCTTCCTCATCTGGTTCAGATAAAACTAAGCCGGGTTTGAATCAGAGCGGAGGATCTCGAACCTTTTTTAAAAAAAACAACAACAACCCGGGGGGACCTCAACAGTCGGAGCAGACGAAAGAGTAGTCAAGAAGGAAGGGTTCCTGAGCATGAGCAGAGTGCCACTCCAACGCCAGTGCATAAAGCACAGCCAATTCCCACATCTCTGGGATCACCAGGGGGAAGGACTTCCCAGGTCAGAGGGATGTGGTTTCCGGGCAGGCGCAAGCCCCGGCACCTCTTTATTTTGGAAATTAACCGCCGGCTGAAGCTCCAGGCTAGGTCAAGGAGAATAAGCCCGCAGGAACATTGGCCTTGGCTGAAGTTGCAGGATCGTGAAGCACAGCTCAGTGTTCTGTCCTTTACCCACCCGGTGCCAAGTGCATGCCGCTGGGCAGAACTTACGATCAGCCCGGGGGCTCACCAAAGGTATCGTTCTACCGTCCGAAGCTGCTGGATCAATCCAAATATCCCGAGTGTTTTATTACACCGGGGGTGGGACGGTGGGACGGGAAGTATTGTACCTATTCCTTTCCCCTGTTTGCTTTGCGCAGCGGTAGAGCATAGAACTGGGCAGTTCATCCGTGGCATGACGAAGAATGCTGTGTAGCCTGGAAATGTTTTGGGGAGGGGGGGGATGGGATGGAATGGATATTGCTTTTTTAAAAAGCCCATTGCTTGAGTGCTGGACTTTCGGGGGGGGCAGACCCTGCCAGACCAGTTTTAAAATGGTTAGCAGGAGGCGTTTAGGAGGTACTGTTTATTTTTAACTGTAAAGGGGGAGTTTGGAAATGCTGCTCAGCGGTTTGTGTTATAACCCGGCGTTAAGCGAAGGGGGGAACCAAGCTTCCTTCACTGGTTACCGAGGCTAATGGCATTGCAATCCTACGGCATGTTTGCCGGTAAGCCCGTTTGAACTGGGTGAGACTTACTTTTGAGCGAAGATGCGTAGGATCCGATTTCACGAGTCAAGAGAATGGAATGAAACCCTATGCACCTGTAGGAGCAGTATATAAAAGTGTATCCACACACTAGCCAGCCAGCTACGTTAATTGATGGGAGTCGACTTGAGCATGGGAAACACAACTTCAGAATTAAAGGATGGCTTACTCCAAGCGAGTGTGATTGGGGATACAGTGTGCATAAAGTTTGTCCAAAAGGGAATATCTGGCTAGTACATCTTTCTCACACCTGTATGGCAAGCTGTTCTTACCAGAATTCTCTTTTCTATGCACCTTTCAAAGGTATAGGAGCCCTTATTTGTTTTGGGTCAGACTGCCTACTGACCTGGGTATTTCTTTTTAAGAGTCCAAATTTCAAGGCGCTTCACTTTCAAGTAGGCCAAATCGTAATGACACATGACTTGGCTCACTTGCTTGAGCCATATAGAGCTCTTCCCACAGTTAACATGTTGTTCCTGAGAGGTGTTGAGGTATGGATTGAGGGTTTCAGCAGATTACCTGTGAGATGAGGTATGGATTGAGGGTTTCAGCAGATACTGCAAAATCATGTTCTAGTGTTCCTGCCTGTTTCCTTTTCTGTAAAGGTACAGAGCTTTACACCATACTGCACCCTTTTTCAGAGTAAGTATGACTATCTGAGGGGGACTGTTTTTCCTTGGTGCCCAATACAGTAACTATTTTTTCTGTTCCTTTCTTTCTAAATCCTGATCTAGCAGTGGTTGAAGTGAGGCATGTTATTTACCATGTGATATGTAGACAAGACGCATAAGGAAGTAAAGTAAGAAAAAAGTGTGATGGAGGAATCTTTGTTTTGCTGTTGGTTTTGTACATTGCCAAGTGCGTTAGGATCTGTTACTGTGTTTGCTCCTATGATGCTAGCAATATTGCTTGAATGTGGTTCCCATATTACAAAAGGCAACTGAAGCTTGACCGATAGTGGCTTGCCGTATAGAAGTACCATTTGCTAACTGATGGGCCCCGTTTTTATTAGTTGTAATAAAACTCTCAGCTCTCCTTTATGATGCTTTTAATGGGTACCTTTAAGGTTCGCTTGTAGTTCCACTCAGAGCTCAAACTAGGCTTTAGTTCTGGAACACTCAAAGGCAAACACAGTTTCATGACTGCTTTAAGCGCTTCATAATGGTTATTATTTTATAAAGAGTGTGGCTCTGGTAAGTGGATTAAAATGAATTATTAGGAAGGAATTGAAAACAGGGCTTCCTAAAAACGGGTTTTGACTTTTTGTTTGTCTTCTGAATATTTTTTCTAACTTAAAATAGCTTGGTTAAAATTAAATTGAATTTAATTTTACTGCCCTGACCTGGATGGCCCAGGCTAGCCCGATCCCGTCAGAGCTCGGAAGTTAAACAGGGTCAGCCATGGCAAGTACTTGGAAGGGCGACCTCCAAGGAACACCAGGGCCGTGCATCTCATCCTAGTCTGATATGGACCACTACATGACACTGGCTCTAACATATTGTAGTGAGTGCATTACCCAGTTACTCTGGCTTAAGTAATATGATGTGGTGAGAGACCTAAAAAGCAAGTCTAGATCGCCAACTAGTGGTGTATAAAACTAGAGACTTGAAACTTCTGGTTGCCAGACAGTCTTAGGATCTCCTGGCTTCACGACACACTGCCAAATGATAAATAATAACAATAAATAAACCTACATTCACAATCTCTTAAAACTGAACTGGTGACCCTCAGTCAGATGCATGGAGTCAGAGTGTCTTTTTATATATATAAAGCACCCAAGAAAAAAGCCTTTTGAGGTAAAGCATTACGAGTCTAGCTGAAACTGGTCCTCTAGTGTGTTATTTTTATGAGCTTGATCCTATGAGCAGGGGAATGGCAAGTGATCATAGGCACCAGGATCCACGAGATGTCCCTCATTGTCACTAAGGAAGATAGTCCACTCTGCCAACCTGGGTCATTTCTATTTTTATGTCTAACTTTGTGGTTTGACACTGTGGTGCCATTCAGTGCACATAATGAACAAATTTATCCATGAAATAAGCAGTGATTTCTGATATGAGTTAGAAGGTCAAGTTTTGTATTAGATAGGGTAATTACACTAAATGTATTATCGCGGATGGCAGCCGTGCTCTGTTTAACTGTAAACCATTTTGTTGTTGGCTTCCCAAATTGGCTTACAACTTTCTCCCCTTTCCCCATTTTATTCTCACAACAATCCTATGAGGTAGGTTAAGCTGCGTGTGTGTGACTGGCCCAAGATCACCTAGCAAGCTTCCACAGCAGAGCCTGGATTCAAACTTGCCTCTCGTCCTAGTCTGATATGGACCACTACACCACACTGGCTCTAACATATTGTAGTGAGTGCATTACCCAGTTACTCTGGCTTAAGTAATATGACGTGGTGGGAAGCAGTGTTCCCTCTAAGCTGAGTTAGTGTGAGCTAGCTCACAGTTTTTTAGCCTCTGGCTCACACATTTTTGTCTCAGCTCAGGAGGGACGGCTCCAGAGCAAACTAATTTATGCAGTAGCCAAATGGCTAGCTCACAACTTGAATGCCAGTCGCTCACCAAGTAGAATTTCTGCTCACAAGACTCCACAGCTTAGAGGGAGCATTGGCGGGAAGTGCCATCAAGTCACAGCGTTTTCAAGGCAAGAGACCTTCAGAGATGGTTTGCCATTGCCACTTGCCAGCCTCTGCATCACACCCTTGGTGTTCCTTGGAGGTCTCCCATCCAAATACTAGCCAGGGCCTTGCTTAGCTTTCAGGATCTGATGAGATCGAGCTAGCCTGGGCTATCCAGGTCAGGGCAAGTAGTATGACAGCAGTGGGAATTACGATTTAAATAAATCCATCTTAGCTCCACCAAACTTTGGCCACCAAATGAGAAGGGAGCACTCACTGGAGAAGTTGCTGGGAAAGATTGAAGGTCAAAGAAGACGGGGACGGCAAAGGATGAGATGGTTAGACAGTGTCATAGATGCAACGAACATGAAGTTGAGCAAACTTCAGAGGACGGCGGAAGACAGGAAGGCCTGGCGGGATCTGGTCCATGGGGTCGCAAAGAGTCAGACTCGACTGTGCGACTGAACAACAACAACAACAAAATCTTAGCTCCTCCACTCTTGCAGAGTGCCTCATTCTGGACACAAGGGAATGTTTTGCTGGGCATCCTGTGCCTTTGGTACGACAAGAACTTTGCAGGGCAAGTTTTTGCACAGTGTTGCTTTTCCTCACTCACTGTGATATGCTGTACCTGTAGATTAAACACTTTTGGCACACAGGATTCCTACTCAACACTTAATTGCTGGGGGGTGGGGAGGTAAGTGTACATGCGAACAATTAAGTTCCGCTGAATACCATGGGACTTGCTTCTAAGTGTATTTACTCTGAATGCATCTTTTCATGTGGTTTCTTTATCCCTTAATGCTCTTCTCCTGCAAATCATAATTTGGGTGTTTAAAGAGCAGGATTTTGCACCCCACCTTTGCATGTGCACTTATTGTGCAAAAAGTGGAGGTTAAAATCAGTGTTAATAATTGTGACTGTACAGCCAGATGAGGTGTTTATGTTCTGGTTTGATTTATGTGGAGTTCAAAGGTGTGTTCTTTTGTCATACTTACCACATAACACCTTTAAAAACAAAAAAACCCTCTGTATGCATTTCCCAGTTGCATGACAGGCAGAAACAGTTCTGTTAAAAAGGTATAGATCCCGTCTGTTGTTATAGCACTAGAGTTTTAAAACTCATTGTACATTGATTTTTTAAAAAGATTCATATTCATAAATCTCTAACCAGGGATTGGAATTTTTTAAAGTCGCAATTTTTGTATGCATATGGTTTTAAAAATTAAGAACTGTGGATACATAGTCTGCATGCATTTGGGAAAGTGACCATTGTAACTGGGTGGGGATGGAGGTCAGTCTGGAAGAGGAAGGAGCCAAGACGTCTGGCCCGTTGATGGCCCTCTTTTGTGAAACAAACTTTCTCTCCTGGCCTGGGCTTTTCATATGCATGCCATTGCCATACTAATCGTATACACTGGAACATTCAAAGACAGTGTGTGTGGGAAATACAAAAATTCTATCAAGCACAAGGACACAATGAACCCTCGTTATTTGTACAGTCCACTTGATCTCAGTGTGCCTAGGGGGAGGCGGGTAGAATAGTGACATAAGGTGGCGGAGGTTGTGGGCTGCAAAGGCAAGAGGTTAGGAAATAGAGTGGCCGCCTGAATCTAAAAGCAGCAAAGAGCACTTTTGTGAACTTGACTTACACACATCGATAGCTGCTTAACTAATTCAGCATTCCTTGGTTGGCAGGGAGCAACATTGCTTATTAGAACTTGATTTTTTTGGGGGGGGGGGGTTGTACCATTTCCTCACATCATCCTATTTTGTTTTCCTCGTGCTACTTAATTAGGGTTGCTTTGAACAGCTTATTGGTCTGCAGGATCAGTGGTAAAGTTGGCATCCAGTGTTGTAACAGGTGAGAAGGTAACAGCGTTCCGTGCGCCTTGGCGTTTAGTCATGCCGGCCACATGACCACGGAAACGCCTTCGGACAGCGCTGGCTCTTCGGCTTGGAAACGGAGATGAGCACCGCGACCCTAGAGTCAGACTTGACTGGCTTTCGAGCAACAGAAACCTTTACCTTTACCTTTAATGTAACAGTTAGTACTTTCCCTGGCATGGGGATAAGCAGTGGGAGAAGCTCGAGCTGCTTGATTTCTATGTTTCAGGCTGCTGTATTTACTTTATTTATAGCCCGCATTTTAAGTAGCCCTGCTTATGAGTGTAGTATGGTCCGTTCCATGTAGGGTTGCCAACTCCAGGTTGGGAAATACCTGGAGATTTGGGGAGCGGAGGCTGAAGAACGCAGCGTTTGGGGAGGGCATGAAGCAGTTCTGTGTTACTTTACACTGCATGAGGTCCCTGGTTTTCTGACTTTTTTTCCACAGTCACTCAAAGCAGTTGTGTCCTCCTGTGATATATATATATATATACTTTCAATTTATACCCCTCTCACCCCCAAAGGGCTCTGAGCGGCTTACACGGTGCATGGTGCAGAGACCTATGCAGAAACCCTAACTATGGCCACAGTACGTCTGGGGTGGGGGGAGCCCTACCAGGTACCATGTTTGTAATATCCAGCCAATGCATTTGAGTGGTGGGTGTGGGTTGGAAATACTGGATATCATGATTAAGAGCATCCAGGTTTTTGGCTGGTGAAAAATACAGCCCCAAAAGGCTATCCTAGGGATTATGGGACCTGCATACCGTGTTTCCCCAAAAATAAGACACTGTCTTATATATTTTTTTTCCCCAAGAAGACACACTAGGGCTTATACCACAAATGCATAGAAATCCTGCTAGGGCTTATTTTTGGGGTAGGTCTTATTTTTGGGGAAACAGGGTAGATAAAAGCCATGTGAGACAGAAGCTGTAGTAAGGAGGGGGACTAGGTGAGATTGTTTTGTGGACTAAAAAACTCTCATCTTGTCAGTCTTCCCAAGCAGGGTTTAGAAACTGAGGGAAGAGGAAATGTAGCAGGTGTAGCTGAGGAAGTGTAGCTGATGTAGCTTTTCACACAGGGGTGAGCAAAGCTCTACTTGCTAGGTTTCCCTCTTTAACAGTTCCTAAAGGTACAAAATCTTCCTTTCCATCTGAAAACAAAGGCATGAGGAGGCCTCGAAGATGCCCAAGGGCCAGGCCCAAAATGTTTTGAGGCCTGAGACCATTCCTTCAAGAAGTAAACAAACGAGTTCCTTCAGAAAGGTCAGTCTCTTCAGTACCACACTTCGGACTCCTGAAGGAATTGTCTCTTCACTCAGCATTTTGAGCCCAAATTGACAGGCTCCTGACTTGAGGTACTTTCTCTGTACTTTGTACTTCTTCTGTGCTCTGTTCCATTTACTGCTGCTTTCTTTTGGTTTCTCTACATCTGGCCATCCTTTGCTCCAAGCTATGCTGGGGCCATTCTGCAAATACAAATGTATTAAGAACATGAGAAGAGCCTGCTGGATCAGACCAGTGATCCGTCTAGTCCAGCATACTGTTTCATACAGCAGCCAAGCCGTTGCCCTGAAGGTCCAGACAAACAGTGCATAGAAGCCAAAGTCCTTGCCTGCTGCTGCCTCCCAGAACTGGTATTCAGAGGTTTCCTGCCTCTGCCTATGGAGGTTTTCTTCAGTCACTATGGCTTTGTAGCCATTGATGGGCCTCTCATTTATGAATCTGTCTAAGCCCCTTGAGGCCGTCACTACCTCCACTGGCGGTGAATTCCACATTATTCATTAGGTAAAGAAAGGTTTCCTTTTGCCTGGCCTGAACCTGTGGCTCAGCAATTTCATTTGGTGCCCCTGAATTCTAGTGTTGTGGGAAATGGAGGAAAAGCTCCCCTCTATGCACTTTCTCTACCCCCTGCATAATTTTATAAAGTTGGAATGTTTCCCCTTAGCTGTCTTTTTCCTGGACTGGAAAGTCCCAGTCTCTCCAGTCTTTCCTCACTTCCCCTTAGCTGCCTTTTTCCTGGACTGAAAAGTCCCAGTCTCTCCAGTCTTTCCTCATAGGAAAGCGACTCCACTCCCCTAATCATCTTAGCTGCTCTCTTCTGCACTTTCCCCTGCTCTGCCATGTCCTCTTTGAGATATGATGGCCAGAACTTCACACAGCTGGGCACAGAGGTCTATGCATTGTCTCCCAAGGCAGCTCTTGTGTTCCAAGGGTATTGCATTTTCCCAGCATTGGATGGCAATATTTTGCCCCTGGGAAAAGGCGGTTTCTTCTCCCACTCCAGATGATGGCAGGTTTGTTGCTTATTGGGATTGCTTTGTGCCACAAGGTTGTAAGAATGTTACAGGCTGGATATGGCTTGTGATGAGACTGAGCCCAGGGCCATGCAACTTTTCTTCTGTATTACCCACTTACATGCCTGTGGCAAACTACTTCAGGTTTGGGGGGGGGGGGTTGCAGGCTGAGCTCCCCACTGAGGTATACCAGCACATAAGTGCTCCTCTAAGGCTGCCTCTTAGCGACAGCATTCCTATTTTGTGACTTACCTTGTTTTACTTCCATCCCATTTTGGCTGCACGTTCCACCTCCCATAGCAAAATACTACATGCCCTCCAGAACATGGCCATCTCCCACACAGCCAGGCTGTCAGGCCGTGTGGGTTTTTTTCAGTTCCTAATGAGGGCCTAACTATGTGGGTGTAGTTACTTGTTATCTATGAACAAGTACAACTGACCCTCCTTGGGTGTGGGTTTTATTTTCTCTTTCTGGTGAATGAGTGAAAAAATTGAAGGAGTACAGCGAAGATGCTTAAACTTTTCCATAATTACTACTTTTCTGCTCAAAGTCCTAACCTTTTTTGTATTTGGAATGCCACATGGGGGAAGTGAACAATTTGGAGCAGAAAACTGGCTCAGTGCACCCACCCTGATAAAATGGATTTTCCAAGTGACCACAGCCCCTTTCACAAATTACAGTGAATGCACAAATGCACATATAATCCATGTATGGCATACACTTGATTTTCCTTTACATGCATGTTGAGTAATTGTCATGTTGCATTCAACACACGTACAGCTGAACTCCTGGTACCATCCCCACATTTGTTCTGGTTCCTTCTGTCATTCATTAAGTGAAAATGTATTGTATTAAAGAGAGATGTACACACATACATGTAGGTTATACATGCATTCACTGTAACATGAACATTTGGATATCTTCATTTGCATGTACCTTGTAGCAAGGCAGACAACTGAAAGTGACTTTGCTTGAGTAGGGAGGCTGGCTTTTTATTTACATACACAAAGCAACTGACACATAGTCACAACATTTTTAAAAGTGCTATGGATCAAATTAGTCTCTAAACCTGATTGGTATTTATTAGTTTGTTTTCACTGGAATGGGGTGTGTGTGCAGATTTGATTGGTGCTGAAGGGGCGCATTTTTCTTATCCAAATCCCTGTACAACTTCCACTTTTCTTGCTTGTAGCTTTTCCCTGTGGGTAAAAAGCAGTCTGGGGAGGGTGCTTTTTTTAATTGGGAAGGTAACCTGTGGGGATAAGGCTAAGCAAACACCCACTGTGTCACTCAAATGTGCATATCTCCAAGGCTGTGTCTCAGTTTATGTCATAAGACTGTTGATAGGAATCTTTTGTCATAACTAATCTGGTCTCTTGTCCATTACCACACCATATTTTATGGCACTGTGTTGAGGAGAGAGGAGAAATCAATGACTCAGCAGTAGGAGGAGAAACAGATATCCTGTGACATAGCATTCCAAGACTGGCTAGGTTTCACCAAACTGAACCAAGTTGTATAATTTCTCTTTTCACAGAATTTTTTTGTATACAGACAGCTCAGTCTTATACAGTTGGAAGATAATTTTTTTTATACTTTAGAATAAAGTTTGACATTACACAAAAGTAAATTCCACTGAGTTCCATAGGACTTACTCCTGTAAACATGCAGTTTTACAATGCAGAGTTGCATCCTTCTAAGTCCAATAAAACAATGAACTTAGACAGCTGTCACTCTGCTTAAGGTGGCACTGTAATAGAGAAAGGCCTGGTTTAGTCCCTCTAAGTCAGCCAGTTTGTGCTACAGGTCTCTTCTTTCTAGTCAGTCACGAGTTTAAACAACCCAACTTGTTAACATGGGATGATTCAAAAGACAGGCCTTTTAAAAAACAAATTACAAATATTTTCAAAAGAGAGTGATGTACCTAGAATGCAGAATTTTCTTTGCTGAGGCCCATATTTATAAGCTGGAGAGATTTGCCTCATGTGGGTACCGTGGTAAGGGTTTAAGCTCCTTCCTGTCTCTAAACAGCTGCATCCTGGTTACTGATGTCACTGAAATCGGAATTTTAATGGCTGCTTTCATGTTTAATATTTGTTCTATGACTATTGCTATTCCAGGTTGGTGTCCAGACCTAATCAGGACTCTTCCATTGCCAAACTGGTCAGTGGAAATCCATCTGCTCTAGAGGTAGACTACACAAGGCCAGTGGAAGGTCAGCACCGAGAATGAGGAGAAAAATTACAGCAAAGCGAAACATGGTGGCCCAGTATTTCCAGTGTCAAGCACCATTAGAGCAAAGAGTCCAGCCTTTGGTGAAAATGGAGAAGGAGTCAGACCCAACAGGGTCTGATCCACTGGGGGTATCAGAGGGTTCAGTCAAAACCTTTCGTATTGTGCAGGTTGGGACGACTGGGGGAGGCCTAAAACTGTTGACACCTCAGCAGGCTAGAAATGAGCGACAGGAAGCTCCGCATCGCTGGGAAATCCAGGGCCAGGAATTGCCAACACCTGACCTTACACCAGTCCAATCACCTGCATGGCGGAACCTCCAAGTGCCAGAACTCACGCCAACAGAAGACGTTGAAACCTACTTGGCTACCTTTGAACATGTGGCCGATGCCTGCAAATGGCCAAGGGAACAGTGGGTCACCCGGCTTGTCCCAGCCCTCAACGGAGCTGCACTCCAAGCCTACAATAGCTTGGATCCCAGGGAAAGCGGAGATTATGGCAGGGTGAAAGCTGCCATTTTGCGAGAAGATGCTGCCAGCCTCGAAAGGCAACGTCAGAACTTCAGGCACTTCCGCTACCAGGAGGCTGAGGGGCCTCGTGAGGCCTGTAGTCGGTTACGGGGGCTCTGCCATCGCTGGTTGGAGCCCGACAGCCGCACCAAGGACCAGATCCTGGAGCTCCTGATCCTGGAGCAGTTCTTGACTGTCCTGCCGGAGGAAATGCAAGACTGGGTTCAGGAGTATCGCCCCAAGACCTGTATCCAGGCAGTGGCTCTGGCAGAGCATTATCTATTGAAGCAACGAGAGGGGGAGAGGTGGGATCAGCAGGTGAGTACCTTTTATTCAGGTAGCCAGAAGCCTAGGAAGCTGCACAGCTGTGTAGTACAAGCATTTGCTGTGCCCCTTTTTCACCTGCAGAAAAGCTGGTTGGACTTAACCTGGTGTTTTCTTAAAATTGATGTGAACAGTACAGAAGTAAAGTGTGCTTTCCTGCAGGGCCCTTGTGAAGGTGTAGCCACAACTCAGCCCACACAATCTGAGGCCTGCTGGGCTGAATGCAGCCCACCAGTGGCCTGCCAGAAGCCTAGTAATCCCCCTTCCTCATCCCGCTTCTGTCACCCCTTCAGCTGAGTAAACTCGAGTCTGGCCAGATAGTCTCTCTCCTGGAAATGGCTTTCGAGCTTGATGGGTAGAGATCTCTTTGCTTACCTCTGAAGAACCTAGAAGCTGAAACTGGGACTGTTACCCAGAGCCCGAGACCTGTAGCCTTGATCTTCATACAGCAGAACAAATATGTGCAGATACTGATCCATTACTAAAAGTAGCTCCAGATTTTAATGCTACAGCAGGACATTCTTAACCCTAGCTGCCAAGGTGAGGCAAGCTGGCCAGTTTTGATCTGTGGATCAGGCCAAAAAAAGTCCTCAGTGCTTTTCATTCTCTTGCACAACTAGGTTCAACACAGCCCACTTGTCTTGCATTGTAGCCATGCCAGAAGCTTCATAACATTTTCCTAGACTCTCTATGACCTAGGACTGCAGAGACCTCTGTTCAAATCCCCTCTCAACCAGGAAGCTCAGCTGGGTCACCCTGGGCCGCTCATTCTCTCTCAGCCTCCCCACTTGGTGGGATTGTTCTAAGGAGAACTGTGAACTCTTCCCTGATCCACTTGGGAGAATGGCCGGATAAAATACTGGCAAAATTCAACATACCTGAGCTTCTCTTCATTGCCCACCCCAATTGTGGGAGCTTTGACGAGACATGTTGTTTTCGTACCTCTCTCTTTACATATAAAGAAAATCTAGTTGCAAAGCTAACATCCTGCTTGCACAATAGACCAGATTCAGAATTTCAAGGGAAATGGAACGCATTCTTGACTATATAGATCAAAACCAGGGTTGAACAGTTTAAGGATTAAGACAAGAGTTGAACAATGCAAGTGCGGAATGTTTAAGAGGTAGAACTAAGCAATATATGTTTATAGTGATAAAATATCAGAAATGAAGGCATGAAAAAATGATAGAACACAAATTAAAAGTATGTAAGTGATTTGTATGTAATAAAGTAAGGTATGTTTGATAATTTTGACAGAAAAATGCAGCTAGTTGTAATATTATAGACAATACAGATGAGTATGAATAATGGTCTGTCTTCCTATTTATATTCATGTTTTTGTTCACCAAACACTGCTCATGTGAAAATGTAGTAATGTAGAGTTTGTTTCTGCTCTTTTTCTTTTTGTTTGTTTTGTCAGTGAAAAATAAAAAATATATTAAAATAAAATCTATTCATACCTTTTAGGTTAAGTAATATTTTATTTACAAGGGCTTTTATATGGCATTGCCTACTTCATCAGTTCTATAGGGACTTTGAGCTACAAGCTGTCAGCTGATGGAATATTTATCAAGAAGTCTTAAGTCCCTTTTAAGAGTTCTTGTGCAAGCATTCGACCACCTGATTTCCTGGGCTTGCTGCTCACAGTCCCACTAGCATCTGATAAAGTAGACAATTACTACAAAAACTCATGTTCTGTAAATAAAATGAGTTAATCTAAAAGGTGCGACTGTATTTTCTTAATGCTATTTTCTGTAAAGACGGATACAGTTGCATTTGAATAATGTTTATGTATTGATCTGAGACTGCTGTACAAGAATCCTTAACTATTTCTTTTTTAGGAGAATAGTTCTGTTTCATGTTCTCTTATCTCTACCTATCTACAGCTCTTCTTTGTGTTGGATCCAGCTAGCTTTTTTAGTCAATCTCCCCCAATTCCCTTCCTTACTGTAACCCTTGTTCCACTTGGTTTTGGTATATTCAGGTCCCATGATCCAGAAGTTGATCCAGAGGGGACCCCCCCCCCTTTTTTTTAATGCACAGACAAGCTGGTTGGTCTTATCTGAAGATACCTTCCCCCACTCTGGACCTTAACCTTGAATTGAATACTTTGCTAATATTTCAGGTGCTGGGGCCATATGTGCTTGAGGAGGCTGTCAGTTTTCCAGAAACAGAACAAATGACGTTGGACTCCAGGCAGATGACACTCTGCAGAGAGGCCAAAGAAGAGGTTAACGAGAACCCCAACTCCCTGGGTAAGGATTCATGTGTCCTGTGCAGACAGGGTAATAGCTCTACAAGTCATATCACTGTCTGGGGACTTGTCAGTGTAGAGAGAAGAGAACTAACAGGCTAAATGACAGAAGTCTCTCAAATTATTGATGGGGTAGAGAAAGTGAGTAGAGGAAACTTCTTCTACTTCTCCCAGAGTACTAAAGCTCAGGGACATCCAGCGCAGGCCAGATGATTAATGACAGACAAAAATGGAATAATAAGAAGAAGAGATTGGATTTATACCCCGCCCTTCACTACCCAAAGGAGTCTTAGAGCGGCTTACAAACTCCTTTCCCTTCCCCTCCCCACAACAGGACTTTATAGGAATAGGACTTTAACAGGAATGGGACTTTATTGCATGGAATATGACTTCATTCCATGAATAACTAACTTATGGAAGTCACAACCATAGGCTACTAGTTTAGGTTGTTTTAAAAGGAGATTAGACAAACAAATGGAATAAATGGGTACAGCATTAGGGATATTAGCCACTGTGACTAAATTGAACCTTCATGTTTAGAAACAGTAACCTTAAGAATGGTGGGCAGAAAAAGGGGGTAGCAACAGGCTGGATGCTCTGCTAGTAAGCCTTCCGGAGGCATTTGTGTGGCCACAGTGAAAAGGATGGTGGACTAGACGGAACATTGGTCTGAAGGAGTGTGGTTGCCCTGACATTCTTCCAATGATGAGGTGTGTTTTAAATGTGACACTGGCAGGCCAAGAGGACTTAACTTTGCAACTTTTTCACATGTCCAGCATCTCATTTAATATGGCCACTCAGCTGCTACACATGTAATGCTGGCATACCAGAGATCCCTAGTCTGGGTGGGTATTGTGTTATCTGGCTACCATTGCACATGTGGCTGTTCTGCATGCACAGCAGCTCAGTTTACGTGAGATGTTGGCTGTGTTGCATTTAAGTCGGGCCTTATTAGCATGACTGCACAAGATTTTAATAAAAGGCAAACCATGTGATCAGCAAAATTGCTGCCGAATGTGAACAGAACACTGAATTCTCTTCCAGTTGATATCTCCACGCATGGAGAACTGGCACAGCAGACCGAAGGCTAAGCTAGGATCCTTCTTACTGTGCTTGCTCTCCACATGCAAGGAGCTCTGAATAGGGAGGGACAGTTCAGTTCTTTTTCCTGAATTTGGAAGTGACCACATGATTCAACTGCATGAGAAGATTAGTGAAGCATGAGCATAGTGTCACACCACCGCCTCTGACCTTCTGTGGAGGAGGAAATTGCACTTTGAGGATGCTGTTTGCATCTCTTAACTGGAATCTGCAGACCCATCCAGAAGTGCTTCTCCTTCAGTTCCATAAAGAGTATCTGTCATTCATCCACCTCCATCCCTGGCTATGGGGTGGGGGAGACTGCAAATGAGTTTTCCTATCTCTGTTTTCATCTGGGTATCATTTTCAGTTCCACTTCTCAGTTTTTCACTGTTGGCATTATCCAGGACTTCTTTCTTTTGCTTCCAAAACTGGCTGGAGAAACTAGGCCTTAACCACGTGCAGAATGCCTGCCCTTCACCGAGGCATAATCACAGCTCCTGTCCATATATTTAGGAAGGATAAGGTTGTGTGTGGCTTCCAGCACTTTTTGAGGGCTAGTGTCTCTCCCTTTGTGTATTAAGAGGTTTCATTGTCACAGATTTGCTGTGTGACTGAAGGTTTTAAAGCAGCTAATTGCTAAAGGAAACTGTTAAAATAAAATAAAATAAAAGTGGTTAATGGGAAATTCCATGTTTCAATCCCAGCAGAGGATGAGACCCCAACAAAAAACGAGGAAGAGTTTCTAGTCCAGGAAAGTACAAAGAGGCAAAGGAGCCGGCTCCTCCCTGGTCTTCAACCAGCTCCATTTGCCCGCCAAAATGCCGACGGCCTGCTGTCTATGAACAAACAGGCCCTTCACAAGCAGGAAGCACTGTTCCCGTGCCCCGAATGTGGGAAGAACTTTTCTCGTAAGTCCACCCTCACCAGACACCGGCGAGTGCACACGGGTGTCAAACCCCACCAGTGTTCCGAATGTGGGAAGAGGTTCCTTCACAAATTCAACCTGGTGAATCACATGAGGACCCATGTGCGAGAGGAGCCGAGCCGTTGTACACTGTGTGGGAAAAACGCACGGCGGAATTCAGGCCAGGCGGGCCAGGAGAAAAAGACTGGATGTTGTGAGTGTGATGAAAGTCTCGGGGCACAATATGACGTAGAGCAGCGGGTGCAGGAGAGAGAGGAGGCCTTCAGCTGACTTGAATGTAGGGTGAGGAAGAAATGTAGCTGACTTGAATGTAGGAAAAAAAACTTAGAAAATGCTCTGAACCCCAGGACGGTTGGCAGTCTTTTAAATCAGCCCCTCCTTCTGGTAATAATAAGGTAGCTGCCCTAAACACAGGAATGATGCTGAATGCTACCAGCAGCTCTCGAGCTGCATGTTTTTGTTTTTCTCATATGGTACTTGTGGAAGCCTATGGGGAGGGAAGAAGGGCAACAAAGTTCCAGTCTACATTTATAATACAATGTTATGTCCCTCCTGGTACCACTGTGAAGAAGTCTGGGCAAGGATCACTGGTGTGTCACATGCACATGACATACAGATGTGAATGGAACTAGTTAAAATTCCAGTTGCAGCATTTTTGTTTAAAGTGATTGGATGGCATGTGCCCATAGGCAGATTTCTGTCCAGAGAGAAGGATTTCCGCTAATGGTGCGTGATTCTCCCACCCTCAGCCTGAGATGGCCCTGGAAACCCCGTTCTTGGAGGACAAGGGACAGGAACAGGATTTCAGGGGACATTTCAGACTGCCATGGGATGAAGTGGGAAGATCATACCCCTCGAGCAGAAATCCTTGCATCTCTGGAAATGTCTGGATCCAACCCACTGGGTTTCATTCAAAAATAACAGGATATCAGATGGGAAGTATTATGTCTGTCTGTGAGCAGTGAAAATGTAAGGTTCGCTCCCAGTATTGTGAGCGCAACGTAACTTACGTGAATGCTGGTAAATGACATATGGGTCTGTGCCATCCAATCCTATTTTGGATACTTGATGATGTAGTCAGGATTCCATTTGCTTGGAGTAACTCCAGGTAAGGTATGGTGGAATAACACCTCAGAGGCCTTTTGTCCAGTGCTTCCTTTACAGTGTTTTCCCCCCCTTTTAGCATGACATATTAAGTATTGTAATGTAGATAAGGACTATTATACTGACTGTTGCCTTTTTGTTGAGCTCCTTTTTGAATAATGCCTCGATAAGAGGTTGAACAGTTTAAGAGGTGTCTTCCATTATGGTTGTTTGTATTAGGAATCCTCCTACCTGTAATGTTACTGGGCATTTTCCCCCTATAAATAATTTTAGGGATTATTTTAAATAAAGTTACTTACAAAAATCTGGCAAGGATTTGAAGAACCACAGCATTATGTTCCTGGCCCCCAAGAGAGCTTTAGGCTCATGATTCTCAAACAATAGCTGCCTTTGCTGTCTAACCATTTGAAACCTGTTTGTGATGTGGTACAGGAGGCCTGCTATTCGAAAGGGAGGAAAACATACAAAAATCCCACTAGATTAGATTTTTAGATCCCTGCCTCAGAGTTTGGGCTTGTTTTTTTGTTTTGTTTTTGGTACATGTTTGTCAGAAGCAAGTTTCTAGTGTCAAGTATTCCAAGGCCTTCTACACTACCGTTTTTAACCCCTGTGATACTGTTGATATACCAAAACTGCATGTTTGGGATTTTGCAGCGAACAGCTGCGTATGTACATTTTAGATTTTTTAAAGAAGAAAAAAGTTATGTTTTTGTATATTTTTATTAAAGCTTTATTTTTTGTAGTTTGCACATTAAAGTTTAATGTTGTAATAAGAAACTTTAGTTCCTGGTGTTCTGTTGATCGGGGAGGTCTAAAGAGAGGTGGGTATTGATAGTTCTTCGATTTGTTACTGGCTTTATTAGAGTACATACAGCCAACCTGATTCCAACAGCACTGAGCATACTGACTTGCTTAAAATATTCATATGCCACTTTTCTGCTTCATGGTCTCCAAAGCAGCATTACACGATTACACACACACACACACACAAATTAATTCAAATAGATGTGGTCATAGAAAGGCTTGACAATGAATGCAAAAGACATTGGAATCTAATTGCAAAGGAATAAAAAGAGTCCATCCATCTGTGGCAGGCATTAGTAATTAGAAAATAAAGCTGGATTCCTCAAAATTGGCCACTGGCTTCAGGTGGGAGGGGAATCAGAACATCCTGGCTTACCCAGTCTCCAGAAATCTCCACCCCAATTTTTGCACTGGAAAGCTATAGTTCCAGGTTCAAATCCCAACTCAGTTGTGCAGGTTAGGGCACCATATTGGCACTGCCTAATAGGTTTGTTGTATGGAAAGCCATGTATGTCACCCCCAGACACCTTGGAGGTGTGGTGAGTTAATACCTCAATAGACAGAAAGGCAGTAGCAGCCGCCTCTCCCATGGCATTTGGAGTGGTAAAGGGGTGGTCTCTAGGTGGCAGCCCTCATTCATTCATCATGTTGAACTAACACCAGTCCATTCCACACGTACAACTACGGGTGAAATCCCTGGGATCCATTCTGGTAGTGGTGTTCTTCCCTCTGGAGCAATGGGCCTTCGCTGACACAAGAGGCTCTTCTACACGAGCCAGCACAACGTTCCATTTGCCAAAGGGAAAAGAGCTGCCATTAGTCCATGGGCTTCATCCCAAACGCTTTCCCTTCTGCAACTGAGATTAATCATTGCTTTGTTCCCCTCCCCCAGGGGATACGCCGCCTTTTCAATGTGTTAACTTCAATCTGTAACATCATAAACAGTGGGTAGCTGAATGGGCTTCTTTTCTTCTTCCCTCTCCACCCCCTTCTTCCTTTAATATTACAGCTATCAGATCCTAAGCCATTACAGAAAATACTCAGCTCCTGACTAATTGTTTAGTTACTTAGTTATGCTTGACATAAATTGACATTCCTTTGGCAGTTTCCACACACATAAGACTGTTACAGCCTTGCCTTCTTATAAACTTTTATTTCTGCTCTTTTGTTAAGCATCAGGGAAGAGCTAAGCGTGATTTGCAGCCTTGCTAAAACACTGCAAGATTTCAGTTCTGTAAAGTGACACTGAAATGAATGGCACTGAGGGCCTTACAATAAATATTCTATTAAAAAACAGGTTTGAATTTTTAAATATCTGCCAAGTTCCCAAAGAAGTAATACCTGATGTAGCTGCTGGTTAAAAGTGGCTCAGGAAACAGGGAGCTGAGTCCATAGTGAATGAAGGAAGGAGATGAGGCATAAACTAGGATTTGGAAAGGAAAATGTGGTAGGGTCAAAGGACTGCCATCAGCGGTCTTCAGTCATTCCAGACCCAGGACCTGTTGAGCTGCAACGGCTTGACAGGAAGAGGGGACAAGCAGCAATTACAATCTCCACAGCAACAAAGCCAGGGCCATGGGAAGCAGCCAGGTACAAGGAGGAATATTTATTTATTCACAGAACACAGTTGAATTAGGATGCCAAATTTGCTTCTGTTTAGAGACGCACCACTAGAATAGATAATGGGCTGGGTTGAGACAACTTTTTCACTCAATCCTGTCCTAATTCCCTTCTTTACTATCACCACCATTCCACATGGTGGTTGTCCACTCTGGCCCCACATTCTCCAGCCTAGTCTTTTTGGCTAGTCAAAATGTTCCCCTTCTTCCTTTTGCACCAGCAGAAAAGCTGGTTGGCTACAACCCTGTATTTGCCCAGACTGTGCTAGAATCCACCTGGATATTCTTCTACACAAGCTCCACTGAAGTGAATGTGATCTGTACAAGGGTGCCATAATCAGGATGCCAAAGCCAGCCAGTGTGCCATAGCAGTCAGTGTCATACAGAGATCTGGGAGGTTCAAATCCCCACTCTGCCATGGAAACATGCTGGGTGACCTTGGGTCAGTCACACACACTCAACCCAATTTACCACACAGGGTTTTTGTGAGGATAAAATGGAGAAGTGGAGAATGACATTTGCAGCTCTGGATAACCAATTTGGGGGGGAAAGGGGAAGCATAAATGAAGTAAAACTGAAAGCCAGTTTGATGTAGTGGTTAAGTGCGCGGACTCTAATCTGGGAGAACCAGGTTTGATTCCCCACTCCTCCACTTGCACCTGGCTGGATGACCTTGGGTAAGCCGTAGTTCTGATAAGAGCTGTTCTTGAAAAAAGAGCAGTTTCTGTCAAGAGCTCTCTCAGCCCCACCTACCTCACAGGGTCTGTTGTGGGGAGGGGAAGGGAAAGGAGTTTGTAAGCCGCTCTGAGACACCTTTGGGTAGTGAAGGGCGGGGTATAAATCCAATCTCTTCTTCTTCCTCTAAATACAGAAACAGACCCAAGGCCCAGCTGCTGCTCACCTCAATGGTAAGCAGGGCTTTGTGTTTTGCACTGTGAGGTGACAGAACAATGCACAGAATTCGGCATCCTGAGAAACTCTGCCTTTTTACAAATGACGTCTCTAGTCCTTGTGCTGTGAATATAGACTTAAAAACACAAAGCCACTGCCTTATGTGACCTACCAAGGAAATATGATTCTTATTTTAGAAATAGGCTTTATTAAATTACTGGACAGGCAGTTCAAACAATAAAATATATATATATTTCCCAAACAATAGGTTCATCAGTGCAATGCTTCCCCAAGACCTTCCCATTTCCCACAATGCAATAGCATGGAAAAATTTAAAAAAAAATAGGACTGTCTGTCTTGGCTGTCAGCTCAGGCATCTGCATTCTGCCAACCTTGCCAGAGTCCCTGCCTAGGGTTTCTACCTAGACTGGTGCAAGGGCGTGGGATAATATGCAGGATGCTACTGATCCTCTGGCACAGAGTTCCAGTGCTGGGTTCCTCCTTGCCCTTTTGCCCTCATTGTGCCCGCTGCCCTTTTCACTCCAGTACCCTTGGATGGCAATCCAGTTCTGCAGAGTACTGCCACACCTGCCAACCAGGGCCATAGCGCCAGTTCTGATCTTTAGCGTCCTGGTAGCTGCACCAAAGATCCCTAGCAGGCTGGCGGCATTGCTCCCAGTTGTGTCATACCTGAGGGCTGCCAGTGGGCAATGGCCCTCAGACCCAGCTGCCATCATGGGCTCGTGCTCCCGATGTCCCTCAGCTCTTGATGAAAATGGCGATCTACCTTTTGTAGGAAAGAAACCTTCAACCGAAACTGCAAAGCAAGATTTGACATGCACGGAAAGGGTGCTGGGAAGACCCAGCTCTCTCACTTTGACACAGCCACTTTCAAGGGCTTGCCTGTCACCCAAAACATCTCTCTCTTTTTAGCCAAGCACAATGTCTTTTTCTGTCATGGACTGCACTCAAAGCAGCGTCCGCACCACCACCTCCAGGATCCTGGACCCATAAAGAGGACATTGCTAACCTGGAGTTATGGGCAGACCTGGAACCGCATTTGGTTT
Organism: Gekko japonicus; assembly: GCF_001447785.1. Classification (NCBI taxonomy): domain Eukaryota; kingdom Metazoa; phylum Chordata; class Lepidosauria; order Squamata; family Gekkonidae; genus Gekko; species Gekko japonicus. Next base: position 294,713 of record NW_015165305.1, on the reverse strand, counting down.
CTAAGATTTCAGCCTCTGATGAAAACTGTTTAAGCGATTCTGTCTTGTACCGAAGGAGGGGAAAAAAATATTTAGGTCACGATCCAACACGAATCATCCATAAAACGCAGAGATCTGAAAAGAGGAATTTTGTGCATCTCAGAAAAAGCCACATTAAGAACTGAAAAATATGACTGCCGTTATCTCCAGGCAGGGCACAATTCAAAAGTTAAATAGATGTTCTGAATAAGTAACCTTTTAACTACAGGCCTGCAGCCTCCACAGATTATACCTCCTTACATTGAAGGATAATAGCCCCTGCCCCTAATAAATTCGGCCTCTCCTTCTCACGCACATCCGAACCCCCGCTCTCTGCACAAAATCCTGCCATCTCCCACAAAAAACAACTCTTCCACCTCTTCCTAAGGATTTCCCCCACCTCTTCCCGTCCACCTCTTTGCTTCCTTGCCTCACCTTGCAACTTGCACAGATCAGCTCTTGCCAGCCCATGCACCGATTTCACCCCTCAGTGCAGTCACTACGGTCTCTGAACTCGCACCACCCCGCCTGTGCTTCTTAACCAAGAGCTTTTCCTCCCGAAAGCGCCGTAGAGAGTGGTCGACGTGCCTGTCATTCCTCTGAAAAGGAGGCGGGGCTAACCCTTCGCCCTCCTGCTCCGTCTGGGTCAGTGTGTGATTTTTTAAAATCCTGTACCACGTGTTGTTATTGGCGACGGTCTGTTGCCAACCCCTCTATTCCACTGATTCCCCCCCCTCCCCGCCGTCAGTGCATCTGTTTTGGTTGTCGGTCCTCGGCTGAAGGTGAAAGCGCTGCCGAGCACGTGCAAAAGACATCTGCTGACTGAGTTCCCTGTGCATTTAGCATCTGCACAGCAGGCAGGAAATCAACAAATGGAGCTTTCTCCATTGCGGCATTTGTATGGTGAGAAAACCCGCAAACCGGATTTATGTAGGTAATACAATTTGCATTGACTAGGGGGATACACTGGAATTGAAAAAGAGCTGGATTGAATGATGCCTAGATCCCTTCCATTGATAAATAAAACGTCCATAAAAACAGAAACACACACCCTCCTGGGTTACATGTAGGAACTTGCAAGTTGTTTTGAGCCTAGGGTTAGTCTCAAAACTCGTTGTTCGGTACAAAGCAGATTTTCTCGCAATTGGATGGCTACCGCCCAATCCTGCACACGTCCGAGGTTTGTTGATCTGTAGTCCGCCTTTCTCGCTGAGACCCAAAGGGGGGATACATCCCGCGTTTAAAAATGCAAAAAGAACAACTGAATGCATACCGCCAACATGCATTTTATGGTAAATCATCTCTCGCTTTAAAATAATTGTGTTGTTTTTTTTAAATGAGGTACCGGGTTTCACGAACCTTTCGGGGAAGCCATTCCTTAAGATCTGAAAATCCTTAACCCCCCTCCCCTTCCCAGAGGTGTGAGCTGTTACTTTCTCAGTGGGGAGGAGAAAACACTGTGCACATGCCCTGGGCCGGGCGGCATCCTCCCCTTACCCTACTCCAGACCTACTCCACTGAGAAAGATGTGCTGGACCTCCGCTCTTGTCATCTTTTCCTGGTTTCCGAGCTGGTATCTCCCCTCCTCCCTCAGCGATTCCGGTCTGTGATCACACATACCCCCAGCCGCAAGTCGTGCAATGCTAGCAACCGACTGAAGTGCTTTGCTGGAAGCTCCAGCAGACGGAGCTCGAGGCTCGCCCAGCTGGAATCAGCAAGACGGAGCGCCCGGGTTGGTTTCGCTGCGCGCGGGGGCCTGCTTGCAGGGGCAGGCAAAGATCCGGAGCGGCTAGAAGGAGGAGGGAGGCAGCCGGCCAGGTTCAGGTTACAGGTACGGGTCTGATCCGGGGTTGGGTTGCTGGGGGAACGGGGGCTCGGAGCCCAGAGATGGCCGGAGGTGCCCTCTGCAGCCGGAAAACCTTGGCGACGGACCCCAGGGCCCACGGATCTGGGCTAGCCTGGTGGACACTAACACCCATGCATCAATAAATGCACTTATCCTGTGCAAGCATAGACAGACGAGACAGATAGTGTATGCATGCGTGCATGCATACTCGTATGTGGGGGGGATTCACATTTTGAACATCTGTATGTATGGGTCAATTTAATGTAAACGGTAAAGGTTCCCTTGCTCGAAAGCCAGTCGAATCCGACTCTAGGGCTGCGGTGCTCATCTCCGTTTCAAAGCCGAAGAACCAGCGCTGTCCGAAGACGTTTCCGTGGTCATGTGGCCGGCATGACTAAACACCAAGGCGCACGGAACGCTGTTACCTTCCCACCGAAGTGGTACCTATTTATCTACTTGCAATTTCTTGCTTTCGAACTGCTAGGTTGGCAGGAGCTGGAACTAGAGATGGGAGCTCACTCCATCATGCGGCACTCGAGTCTCGAACTGCTGAACTACTGACCTTCCACAGCCTGCAGTTCAATATATTAACCACTTGAGCCACCGCTCACTGTACAGTAATTAAAACAATGTAAATTTGTCCTAATGTACAAGTACCTAAAAGATGCATTAAACATCAGGTACCTCTCTTAACCTGTGCCTATGACTTTTCAACCTGTCTGATCATCGTTATTTATTTAAAATACTCTCCCCAAGCTTTTCCTGACATTCAGAGCAGCCTGCAACCAGGCTTGCACACTGCAAATGTTTATTAATGTGTTCTCAACTTGGATCTGAAAACTGCAGTGCACCCCTTTTGCATGTACATCCCAGAAGCACGTTGTACCATTGGATGTCTTACCGAGTGCAGAGCTATACGGGAATAAAATCCTTACTCTGAAGCAAGAGCAGCTTCATAAAAGCAGAGGAACTTCCAGTGGTGTTATGGGCTTCAGTTCCATGCTTATGCTCTGTAATACCCTTGTATTTGCTACTTTATGCATGATTGTGTCTTTTTTTCCTTGTGTTTACTTCTACTCTGCAGGGCAGCAAGCCTCCTTAATTCACAGAAAAAGCATCTGCTTTAATAGGCATAGCATCTGTCTTGTCAGTGCTGCTTGTGATCCCTGGTGTAAAGTGAATGTTTGAGGCTGGGATGTAGTCTTCCAAGTATATTCTACTCAGCAGGTATTATACCAATTTTCTTATTTGTATTCAAGACTTCATAATTTACCTAAAAGATTGCACATTTTGAAATTCCAGTCCTTCCCATAAGAACTTAATGAACAAGCAGGTTCATAATACGATTGTGGTTTCGATCCAGCCGGCTTTTCCATTCAATCCCACCCTGTTCTTCTCTTTACTACAGCCTACTGTTCCACATGGCTTTTGTCCATGAGGCCCCCAAAATTCCCAGCATAGAGGGGTTTCTCTGTCCAAGTCAAAGGGGTCCCCTCATCTCTTTTTCACCAGCAGAAAAACTGGTTGGATCCTACCTCGTGTTTATGAGTTGGAGCCAACTAGCTGTGGTGGAGATCATGGGACCTACATGCTCAAAAGCCATGTGGGATGGAGACTGTTTGGGGTAATGGATAGGAGCGTGGACTCTAATCTGGGAGAACCGGGTTTGATTCCCCACTTCTCCACATTGAACTGCTGGTGTGACTTTGGGTCAGTCACAGTTCTCTCAGAGCTGTTCTCTCACGAGCAGTTCTCAAAAGAGCTCTTTCAGCCCCACCTACCTCACAGGAGGGGAAGGGAAAAGAGATTGTAAGCCACTCTGAGACTCCTTTGGGTAGTGAAGGGTGGGGTATAAATCCAATCTCCTCCTCTTCCTCTTCGGAAGAGAGCTGAGTAAGATTCATTGAAAAGGCTGGCTGGATCCAGCCTTATAAGACTCAGTAATTATGGAAGGAATTATTTTTCATTTTGTGGTGCTCTTTTTTCCACACCTTGGTGACATTTTATGATAAACTCGCCCTAAGGTGGTGAGTTGATTTGTGAACCTCTGCCTTTGGCAGGGGAGTTTTATTTGTTTCTTGGTCTCGAACTTCGGCATGTTCTCATTTTCTCCCTCTTCTCCTTTTTGTTGCAGTGAGACTGGCTTGAGGTTTTGTCACAGTCGCCATGGGGGACCTGGGTTTGGGCCGGGAGTTCCACACTTGGCACCAGTTCAGCACATTCATCGACGACTGGTGCGAGAAGCACAAGGTGCTCTTCATCGTCGCCAGCCTGAAGCCGCTGATCTCACTGCGCCAGAACCCCCTGCACCATCAACCCAGCCTGGCCGAAATCCTCCGCTTCCGTTTTGTGCGCCTCATCTGCAAGCACAGTGGGACCTATGTGGGGCAGAGCACGGTGCAACGCAACCGCCTGTAAGTGTGCTTTGGTATCTGGGGAGGGGTAGGAAATCCCTGGGAGCCAAGCCCTGTCAAGTGTCACATTGTGCCAAAACAAAATGGCAGCCTGTTGTGGTATAGGTCTAAGAATGTGAGCCAGGATGGCCCCCTCCTCTCGCCATGGCAACAAGCTGTTCAGGTGGCCTTTATAGCAATGGGAACTGATGCAATCATGTCTCTGAGGAGCAAAATATGTATGCATCAAACCTCAATGAAAACAAGACAGATGTTTTTCTTCTTCTAAACTGGGTAGGAATGGAAGGAAGGGGGGATTCCAATTTCTCCCCAAACAAAACAACCAAACCCTGGCAAGCCTGCTCAAATAAAACCTAAGTTTTGGTTTAAATTCATTCCCTTGATACTTTGGCATTCACGTAAGAAAAAATGGCTGCTACTTCCCTAGAAAATAGAACAGAAGACCCCGGAACAATGTCACTGAAGACTGTTTAGTTTGTGCTGAAGGATGGATGTGTACAGCTGTATGAAAACCTTTATATACCTTCGGGTCAGAGCGGTATATAAATCGTAAAACCTAAGTTTTGGTTTAAATTCATTCTCTTGATACTTTGGAATTCACGTAAGAAAAAATGGCTACTTCTTCCCTAGAAAATAGAGCAGAAGACCCCGGAACAATGTCACTGAGGACTGTTTAGTTTGTGCTGAAGGATGGATGTGTACAGCTGTATGAAAACGTGTGAAACCATGCAAAATTCAGCCATGCTTTTCTCAGTAAACCCTACACAACTGCTTAATCCTCTTTGCCTTTGTTTACATGAACACTTCTGAAGTTATAATCCATTTGTCATGTTTTTAATAACTGAAGTTTTGAGCAGGAGCAAACTACTTCAGATGCTTTTCATTTTTCCTCAGAGGCGGAGTGCGCAGTAGTGACGGTTGTGTCATTGTCAGTGTTCCCTCTAAGCTGAGTTTGTGTGAGCCAGCTCACAGTTGCAAACTACTTCAGATGCTTTTCATTTTTCCTCAGAGGCGGAGTGCGCAGTAGTGACGGTTGTGTCATTGTCAGTGTTCCCTCTAAGCTGAGTTAGTGTGAGCTAGCTCACAGTTTGTTAGCCTCCGGCTCACAGATTTTTGTCCTATCTCAGGAAGGAGGGCTCCAGAGCAAACGAATTTATGCAACAGCCAAATCGCTTGCTCACAGCTTCAATGCCGGTAGCTCACAAAGTAGAATTTTTGCTCACAAGACTCCACAGCTTAGAGGGAGCATTTGGTCATTGTAGGTCGAAGTTGAAGGTTTGGGTCAGCTGCATGGGCTGCCTCCTGGAGCATTCTGTTGCCAAGTGGACTGACTCCTTTTTTTTTTAATCTTCCCCCTTGCAGCAGTGAGAAAATCGACTGCCCAGCCTCCATCACACTCCGCCTGGGCCCCAAGAAAGACCGTTTGGTGGTGATCGAGGCCAACCTGGAGCACAACCACCGTCTGTCTGAGCTGGAGTTTGCCCTCCACTTCAAGCGACACCAGCTGAGAGCGAGCCTGGGGCTGCCCATCCGCATCACCAACAGCATTTCCAAGCGCTTCCTGGCACCTGATCTTATCTGGAACCTAGAGGACTATAGCAAAGCCAAAGACAAGGGCATGTGCGAGCTCTTGGCCGTTCTGGATGGACTCTTCAAGGCAGATCCAGCTGCGAAAGTTAAACTAGTGTTCCAGGAGGATGTGGCCATCCTCAACAGCATCTTCCTGGCCACCTCACGCATGCGCGAACTGGTGCAGCGCTTCCCAGCCCGCCTTTTCCTGGAGCGTGCTGCCTGCCTCAATGCAGACTTTGAGCTCTACACGGTGCTGTGCCAGGATGCCAATGGGCGTGGGCGGGAGGTAGCCTATTGCCTAGCACGCCAGGGGCTGCCTGACCTGCTCATATTCATTGTGGCTTCATTGGTGCAGAGTGCCCCAGACATCAAGCTGCAGGTTAAAGTTGTGACCGTCGGGGGTGGTGTAACAGGCCTTGATGCTGTAGAGGAGGTGCTGCCGTGCGCCCGGGTGCAGATTTGCCGCCTGCAGGTCTTGGAGACGCTCTACCGCAAGGCCTGTGAACTGGCTGTCCCCAAGGAAGACCAGATACGCAATCTGCTGCTCAACCTGGCTAATGCTGATTCGCCACGGGTCTATAGCCAGTATCTGAGTGACCTGGAAGATGTGGCTCCACTCTCCTTCCTTCAGTACTTCCTGGAGCGCTGGCACCCCCACAAAGGTATGTGGGTGGAGTGCTGGGCCTTTGAGAAGAACCAAGAATGCCCCTTCCTTGACCACCTTAGCATGCACCGCCGCAAGCTGCTGGCAACACTCAATCTCCCCATGGCACTGGCCGCCTGTGTCCAGGGTCTGTTGGACCTCCAGGCCCTGCACGTGGAGACCTCGACGCTAAATGTGGCACCAGTGGTTGAACTATACCAGACCGTCTGCCCGCCTGACAGTGCTGACCTGGTAGCTGAGGAACTAGACCTGGTGCCCCATGCGCGCTACGAGCTCAAGGACACTCCTGACGGGTACCTCCTGGAGGGGAGCACCTGTTCCTTTCTGGTGAGCCAGGACCTGGCCACTTGCAGCTGTTCTATTTATATGGCTCACCAGCTGCCTTGCCGGCATATCTTCGCTGCACGCCTTTGGGTCGGGGAACCCCTCTTTGACCCCAGCCTGCTGCCCCACCCACTGGATGGACATCAAAATAGCACAGGACAGGAGGAGTGCTAACCAAGACACCTGTTGGACATCTGTCAGCCCAAGACAAGTGTCGTGGGCATTGAATGGTGGTGTACAGACCTGGTAACTGCCTCAGACAATTATCAGGGACTGTTATCAGTCCGGGACAAGGGGAGACATTGCATTGCCAAACATCTTGGGTGGTCCAGTCGGGGATAGTAGGACTGACTGCTGACCGGCCATTATGAGACCAGGCTGATGTTGTCCATCTGTGTGCACAAGGATCAGTGACTGCTAAGAAACCTCATTATCACTGCCAAGATCTAGAACTGGGTTGCCATGACCTGCACCAGTTATGCTGGGTCTGAGAAAAGGGAACAGGAGCGGGTTCAGTGCAAAGAGCATTCCTCGTTTGCTCACATCTCCAGGGACTTGGTTGAAGCTCAGCGAGCCACCGAGGGTTTTGCATTTGATTGCTGTTCTGCAAATCGTAATCCAAAAGTTCTTTATCCGGGAAAGCAAAATTCTGCCAGAAGTCAGTGAATAGAATTGAGCTAGCTTTTTCATTAAATCTTGCCCTAGTCCTATCTATTACAGCCCTGTAGTACAGGAGTTTTTATTCATGCAGGTCTCATGATCCCTAGCGTAGCTTTTTGGTGGCCAAATGAAACCCTCTCCTTCCTTTTTCACCAACAGAAAATCTGTCTGGAACCAACCCGTTCTCTGCACTTCGGGGGGGATCAACATTCTGCATTAGGACAATCCAAATGCATTTCAGAGGAAAGCTGAATTTCTTATACTGTACACATTGAGCTGCAGTGGCTCAAGTGGTTAAGACGCTGAACTGCAGGCTGTGGAAGGTTGGTAGTTCAGCAGTTCGAGACCCAGGTGCCGCATGACGGAGTGAGCTCCCGTCTCTAGTTCCAGCTCCTGCCAACCTAGCAGTTCGAAAGCAAGAAATTGCAAGTAGATAAATAGGGACCACTTCAGTGGGAAGGTAACAGCGTTCCGTGTGCCTTGGTGTTTAGTCATGCCGGCCACATGACCACGGAAACGTCTTCGGACAGCGCTGGCTCTTAGGCTTTGAAACGGAGATGAGCACCGCAACCCTAGAGTCGGATTCGACTGGCTTTCGAGCAAGGGAACCTTTACCTTTACACATTATACATCATGTACCTTAATTCTTGTAGAGGTTGGTACACCCCTGTTGATCTCAGGTGCACCTAACTCTGCATCTATGTGAGCTATTTAACCCATTTTATTGTTCTGCATGATCTGTTTTACTTCTGCTAGTTATTGGAAGCAACAAAGAATATGCAGGTTGCTGAAAACCTGCCTCCTGACCACTGATAATCCTGCTTAACCCTGTGCTCTCCTTTAGCTATTTGAGCTTCTCCCCATACGCTCTGGATGTTGCATTTTATGCCCCATATTTTTTTTAAATCATGTACAGTGCAGTTCTGAGAAGAATTACTCCTTTCTAAATCCACTGAAGTCAAGTTCACTGGTGATTTTTATCTGAACCAACCAAAATATCACAAAAAAGGTGTGCAAGCTTCTGAGTCAGCTTACATGAAAAGTTTTCTCCCTGCCCCATTTTTTTAACATCCAGCCTTATAAAAAGAACTAACATCATTGTATGATAACTTAACTGGTCCAAATAAAAAAGCATTGGGCATTAAGAAAGGAGGGGTCCCTTTTGACCACCCAGAAAGACTGTGTTGATCATTATGGGACTTGCATGTATAAATGCTATGTAGAAGAGGGGCTGTAGTAAAGAAAAGAATGGGGGGTGAGTCTGGAGTGAAACAGGTAGCTGCATCCAACCTATTATATGGCTTTTGTTTCAGAATTTTGTCTTCAAACCAGTGGAGCTACCTGCAATCTGTGCCCACTGTTAGTCTGAGTACATAAAGAATACACACAGCCAGTATTCCCTCTAAGCTGAGTTAGTGTGAGCTAGCTCACAGTTTTTTAGCCTCCGGCTCACACATTTTTGTCTTAGCTCATGAAGGATGGCTCCAGAGCAAACTAATTTATGCAGTAACCAAATCACTTGCTCACAACTTTAGTGCCAGTAGCTCATAAAGTAGAATTTTTGCTCACAAGACTCCACGGCTTAGAGGGAACATTGCACACAGCCCTAGGACTAAGCAGTGCATCTTAATACAGAACTTCTGACATAATGTTGGATTATCTGATCTAATAATAAACCCACTGATTTTGTCCTACTTGGTTGCTTGTACAGATTCTGTCTGATGTACTTTTCCGGAGTGTAGCCCAAGCAGGGGAAGTGTGATTGAGATTAAAGAACATTGATGCATATGTGAACAAGTAAAACAAGTTTCATTCTAAATCAGGTGCCCAGCACGGTGCCCATGGGTGTCACTGTGTCCACTGGCATCTTTCCTGATGCCCACCAAGGGTGGGGTTTTAAAGTGTTCGTTAGAAACTGAGTAGGGCCAGGTGGGGCTTTTGCCTGGCAGGGTTTCTGATTGCTGGAGATTCAAAAAAACATTGCTTCAGCAGCAGCTGCCACCACTGCACTAGGATCTTTACTACATGACTGAAGATAACGTGTGTATATGCAAGAAAATATTTTTCAACAGTAGGTTTATTTCAGAAGGTGTCCTGTTAAACAGAGCTTCTACTTGAAAAAAATTGAAGAGTTACTATTAGATTTATGCATGACCTCACTCAATAACAGTCTGTGGTTGGCTCTGCCTGCTGTTGCAGTTAGAACCATTTTGTGGTTGCGCCCACTGCCCTCTGTCAGAATTCCAGATGTGCCCACAGGCTCAAAAGGTTTGGTGACTGCTGTTCTAAATGACATCCACAACAGCTTTTGTGGTATGAAATGCCAGAACTCTAGCATTCCTGTGGAAACAGAGAGGTTGGCTTATTTGTGTGAGTGATTTCCAATTTGGTTCTTAGGTCGAACTCATTTGATTTTAATTTTTTTTTTTAAGTCTTACAAGATCTGGGAACCAATGAAGAGGCTATCTTATCTGGCTGCATAAACTCACTACCCCTGGATAAGATGTTTTCAATTTATTCACAGCATCACTTACCCTGTTTCCCCAAAAATAAGACCTACCCAAAAAATAAGCCCTAGCAGGATTTCTATGCATTTGTGGTATAAGCCCTAGTATGTCTTCTTGAGAAAAAATAAATATAAGACAGTGTCTTATTTTCGGAAAACACGGTATATCCTGGATTCATCAGTGTGACAGCTGAATAAAAATGATTTCCCAGTATGAACAACTCTTGGCAAGTTTACTTCCTCTCGTTTTTTAAACAGTTTCATTTCTGGCCACAGGCTGTAACTCCAGCAATATATGTTTTATTGGGATTAACCAAAACACCTCAAAATTATGAGGAAAGTTTTGAGTTCCTCAGAACTCTTTGTCAGCCCCCCATTGCTCAATATTATATGTCAAAAGTCATTTTAAGAGAGAGATGTAAATGCTTCATGGTGGTTATCCCGTGCGAAGCATGGCATCCACAACTCTACAGAAGGAAAATTAAACAGAGACAGGGAAATTAAAGTATCTCCACTCTCTTTGCTTCGCATCGAATAAGACTACATTCCCCAAGATCCTCCGTGAAAAGGTTAGCCCAGACAGCTTCACCGCTCGGTCAGCAACATTAGGACTACATTTCCCAGCATGCTCGAGGAAAAAGGATGAGGTCTTTTAAAGACGACACTTCTCGGCGTGCTGTTATTTGTCCACTTTGGCAGGCGCGGGCCATGTGACGTTGCTCACTGTCAATCAACAGATTTCGCGCGAAAGAAAAAGTACGAAGTCTGGTAAGGGGAGGGAGAGACGTCGAAGAGGCAACTTGAGGGTCGCGCCAGGTAATTCCCCTCACCCCACCACGTCCCTTGCAGGGGCTGCTGAGGGAACCTTAGCGTCCGCGGGGGAGTTGTCGGGAATAATCTCTAGTGTGCGAGAGCGCGAGATTATAGCCCCTTTCCTGAGGGAGTGGAGGAGAGAGCGCGCGCGAGAGGAAAATGGCGGGAATGTCACAGGCTCTCTGGCTCCTCACGTAGATTCTGCCCCTCCCCCTTCCAGCTGCCCCTTTTCACACACAGGAAAACAGCGAAACCCTTCAGTGGTTCTACCTGGAGCTTTCCCGACAGGTGGAAGTGGAGGAAGGAAAGGGGGGGAAGATATACCCCTTGGCTTCTCCTCTGCCCCAAGTGATTGTTTCGTATTTGGTGCTTGTCTTCGTTATAGTATCATTGTTATTTCCCAGCATTTGCAAAGGGAATGTCGTTAACCCATGGTTCACGTTTCACAAGCAGCAGTCATTTAAACCTACATAACCCAGTGTTCGGGAAATGTTGCTCGGTGAAAGAGTGGGATAGAACTATAATTGGGGAGGAATAACAGAATGTATGCACCAATTTGTATTGATAAACAATTAAAAAAAAAAAAACCACCTACTTCTCAGAACATTTTTGAACATGAGGCCAAAAGGTGGCCCCGAGTTTCTCACACTTAATGTTTTTGTGTGAATGTTAAATAGTATATATAAATACCATATTAAAACTGAACTACTTAATTCCTGTAATTAGGACTGGGGGGAAACCCTGGAGATTGCAAAGTCTTTGGTGTGTGGCAGTGCCTTTTGAGATCTCTGTCACTGAGGATGAAGAGTTTCAGTTATCCCCACAGAAGTGAATGGCAACACTTTTATGTGACTGAAAGTAAAGGAGTGCAGTTAGTATACTGTTGTGGTGGGGGCTAAATCTGTTCCCAGGGACCAAAAGCAAGTCTACAGTTGTTTACAGCCCTCCTGGCGCAACATAAAAGTCCAAAAACAAATCAAAATCCATGTAATATCTTCTGTTAGGACCAGCTATAGTGACACAAAACTATGCTGACTTTTGCGTTCTCCAGAACTTTTTCACAGGCTGAATCGGGAGGTGGAAGGTTCTCCTTCTTTGGAGGTTGTCAGAGGCTCGAGGGCCATCGGACAGCAATGCTGATTCTGTGAACTTAGGCGGATCGTGAGAGGGAGGGCAGGAAGGGTTGCATCAGTGCTTAGTTCTTGTGACCCTTTCTTACACGCCCAGGGAAATGCTGATCACCACTTTGGGGTCAGAAAGCAATTGTTCTCCAGGCCAGTTTGGCTGGAGATCCTGGAGGTTTTTTGTCATCTTTTGGGTGTGGAACAGCGGTCACTGGGGGTGGTGGTGAGGAGGTATTTGTGAATTTCCTGCATTGTGCAGGCAGTTGGACTAGATGATAATGGAGATCCCTCCCAACTCTATGAATGTTATAAAATAAGGGGGGGGGAGTGACATTTCAGGCCATGGTTTTAAAGGCTCCATTCCAGCCAGCAAGTTAGAACTATATTAGTGCCTTTCGTATCAGGCAAGATTCGCCAATTTTTTCCCCCTGTCGTGTGCATGTATATGATGCAAAAAAGAGGGTTCAACCAATAGTCGGGGGTGGGGGGGGGGAAGCAAAACAAAGAAAAAGTTTGTGTATTGGGAAAAATAATTTAGTTGGCTTGACAACCCCTATACATTTCGCCTGTGCTTTGTATAAATATAAACAAATCGGAAATGTGATAGATACATGTATCATCTAAAGCATACAAATTTAAAAACAAATGTTTAAAGAAAGTAGTAGCTAAACATGTTGGAACTTGTGTACTAATTGATCTTTCAAATTAAAGGTTCTCTTAAATGTGATAATCGGGGGGGGGGGTCTTGCTTTGCAGAAAACCCTTTTTCTACTGCAAGCTCAGCCTTCCAATAACCCACTGGAAAAACTTGATATAGGTATCCATTACCTGCCAAATTTTAAACTAGTAGCCTCTTTGTGGAATTCTTGTATATTGGGCACAATTTCTCCTAATCCTTAAAAAATGACTATATGGTAAATTATTTTTAATGTGTAGTGGATGGTGGCTTTTGTATCTAAGGGCAGAATTTTTATCAGCTGGTTTTTTTGTATAGTCCTGTATAGATCTTCCCAGTGTGATACTGTAACCACTAGACTATGATTGGTCTCACAGTCTTGTTGTGTTTTGGGAAGTTGCTCAGGCTCCTCTGTTGTACGGCTAAAGGCAGTTGTTGTGCTTCAGTGGTAGAATGGCTGATTTGCATGTAGAGGGTTCCAGGCTGAGTCCCTGGAATCTCCAGTTCTAGTGATGATTGATGTTAGAGACCTGTCTAAGACTATGCTGAGCTGCTGCCAGTCAACATAGACAGTACTGACCTTGACAGTTTGAACCAGTTTCAGTCAATTACTCACCTGCTCCCTCTCCCTATTTTCCATCAGTTGTGGCCTGTGAGAGAACAAGGTCTAAAAGGTACCCTATTCCATGAACTCCACTCTCCTTGCCTTGCGGAACAGCCCTGCTGAGCTGTTATCCTGACAGCAGCTTCAATAGCATCTTTTCCCAGACATCCACAATGCAGAGCACAATCAGGTAAGCGCCAATTTGATAATATGGAAGATCTTGAAGTTTATGTTACAAAGCCAAAACTTTGTGGGAGCGATTAAAATTGCAAATGTGGAAATACGTTTTCTTGGGATGGACACTGTTGTAGTTTTGAGAAGAATTTTATTTTTCGTATGTGTGTGTATGTGTGTGTACGCACTTGGAAGTCATGACTGCCTCTGGTGACTGACTGTGTCCTGGAAGTCATGGGGACCTCTGGTGACTGCATCCCCACAGGGGGCCTGGAGGATATTCCAAGAGGTGCTGAATAAAGCCTGCCCCCGCTTCCCAACTGCTGGTATTCCAAGGAGGTCTCCCATCCAAGTACTTGCCAGAGTTGGCCCTGCTTAGCTTCTGAGATCTGACAAGATTGGGCTTGCCTGGGCTATTCAGGTCAGGGAGAGAAGAATGTTTTTAAAAGGCCATTTGCTTTCCAGATAACTTCAGAAGTAGGTAAAATGAAGGTATTTTTTAAATAGACTACTAGATAAGTATTTTAAATGTTAGGAAATATAAAATGTAAACAAAGAGTGCTAGGAAATATAAAACACACACACACACAATACTAACATGAAATATGTCTGTATTTGTAAGTGACTTCTATAGCTGAATCTCTAAGGAGTAGTGAAATCATCATCCTGGCCATTTCTCTACCAATATAATCCCCAGTACCAGGGAGGGGGGTAACTTTTTGAACAGGGGTGCTGCCAGATGTATTGTTGGCCTCAGCCCTATTGTTGCAAAAACTGCATTGAACTCTGCACTTGTAAGTATAACAGGAAAGTTCATATAACTGTTTGTTTCTGGGCAGATCATTCTTCCAACCTCTAGCCCAAATAAAGCCTGGAAAAGAGACGGCAGAGAATAAGCAACCAGAAGATAAGCTGACCCCTAAAAAGTGAGTTACCTTGAGCCATGGAATGATCTGTTGACAAAACTGAGTAATTTGCACCTCACCCCTCCATTCTTTTCATGCAATCTGAGAGAACTGGGATGTCAGATTTTGGACCAAATGCTACCAGATTCTGTATATTCACAACCAAACCTGTTGGTGTGTAGAGTGCACACAGCCTACCTATTGTAGTCAGAACAACTGTTTGCTTTCCTCTAAGATTGTTTAGTTATATTTTTACCTCCATAAAATCTTCTGCAATAGTTATGGTTGGAGTCACAACCTTGACTGAAATGGCCTAAAGCTAGAAAGCTTATTCTGGGAAAGACACAGTGGGCAGGTTTTTGCATTCCTGTTCAAAATATTACAGTGCCATATTGGAGGCACTGTATATATGCCCAAAGCAAGATTTGCTTTTGATCAGTGTTGAGGTAGGTTAATAGAATCACTATAGAGATGTCTTAAATAAGAAAGTAACAAACAATAAAAAATAAAAATGCTGTTTGAAATGAGAGTCTTGGAGAAAATGTTAAAAGTACGCATTTCCAATGGTTGTGAAAGACCTAAAACTCTGCTGAAATAAGTTGTTACTCATCCTTCCAGGGAATTGCCTGGTTGGTAGCCCTTATTGGGGGGAAGGTTAGTGCTTTGGCCAGTGGAACATGACAGGAAGACTTGAAATGTGAAGCAGCCAAGAAAGATGTCTGTGCATATAGTCACTCATCCTCTGCTGAGGACTGTAATGTATGCCTGCTAAACTTTTAAAAGAGATTGAAAGACTTTAAATTTATTCTAACTCAAGTAGTCCAAAGGTTTTAGTAATGGGTATTTCTTTTATGTTTAGGTAGCTCTGTATGTATGGCGAGGGAAGGGGGTAAAGGCACAGTGGTGCTATTGTAAAGTGTTATTGTTTTTGAGGGAACCAAAAAATTCTGACCAGTTGGTGAATGGTACGACCCTCCATGAAGATTCCTCAGAGAAATGTGTAGCTGAACAAGCCACTCAGAACCTTAATGGTGGAGGTGAAAAAGATTCTGGGAAACCAGGAGGAAGAGATACAAAGGCAGATGATGCAAACCAGGTAGGCCCTTTCCTGTTTTGTCCTGATCTTTGTTGAACTAACCAATTAGGTGTCCATTTTCTAATTCTGTAGTGTAGATTTTTGCCTTCTCTTTCCAAAGCAGGAAGAATTGTAATCCTAGTTTAGCTACTTTCAATTTCCCCCAATTTTGGCTGTGATTTATGCATTGAAGACATAAGCAGGTCTCATTTTCTTTTTCTGGAAACTGCACCAAATATCCTTGTAGTGTTTCTTCCTTTTTTAATTTAAGTTACCCTTCATGGTGAGTAAGCCTAAAGTGGACTACTTAGAGGTAAGTCCCAATTTATTCCATGGGGTTTACTCTTAGGGAAGTGTTCTTAGGATTGTGGTGATGGTTTTCTTATCTTGCTCACTTGCAAGCATGCAACACCTTAAGAACATAAGAGAAGGCAATGTTGGATCAGGCCAATGGCCCATCAAGTCCAGCACTTTGTCACACAGTGGCCAAAAATACCAGGTGCCATCAGGAGGTCCAGCAGTGCCCCACCCCCAAGCACCAAGAATATAGAGCATCCCTTGCCCCAGACTGAGAGTTCCTATCTATACCTTGTGGCTAATAGCCGCTGATGGACCACTACTCCATATGCTTATCCAATTCCCTCTTGAAGCCGTCCATGCTTCTAACTGCCACCACCTCCTGTGGCACTGAATTCCATGTGTTAATCACTCTTTGGGTGAAGAAGTACTTCCTTTTATCTGTTCTAACCCGACTGCTCAGCAATTTCATTGAGTGCCCATGAGTTCTTGTATTGTGAGAAAGGGAGAAAAGTACTTCTTCATTGATTTATACAGGGGCATTATGACACTGGCTGATTTGTTTTCAGTTCCCTTCCTAATAATCCCCAGCATAGCGTTGGCCTTTTTAATTGCAGTTGCACACTGTCTCGACATTTTCAGTGAGTTATCTACTATGACTCCAAGTTCTCTCTCTTGGTCAGTCTCTGCCAGTTCGGACCCCATCAACGTGTATTTACAGCTAAGATTTTTGGCTCCAATGTGCATCCATTTGCACTTGGCCACATTGAACCCCATTTGCCACATTGACGCCTACTCACCCATCCTCGACAGATCCTTTTGGAGTGCCTCACAATCTTCCCCGGCTCTCACCACCCTGAACAACTTCGTGTCATCTGCAGATTTAGCCACTTCACTGCTTACTCCCAACTCCAAATCATTAATAAACAAGTTAAAAAGCATCGAACCCAGTACTGATCCCTGCGGTACCCCACTGCTTACCACCCTCCACTGAGAAAATTGTCCATTTATACTCACTCCAGTTTTTGATCCAGAAAAGGACTTGTCCTTTTAGTAAAAGGTTCCCTTGCTTGAAAGCCAGTCGAGTCCGACTCTAGGGTTGCGGTGCTCATCTCCGTTTCAAAGCCGAAGAGCCAGCGCTGTCCGAAGACGTTTCTGTGGTCATGTGGCCGGCATGACTAAACACCAAGGCGCACAGAACGCTGTTACCTTCCCACCGAAGTGGTCCCTATTTATCTACTTGCAATTTCTTGCTTTCGAACTGCTAGGTTGTCCTTTTATCCCGTGACTGTTGAGCTTACTTAGGAGCCTTTGATGAGGAACTTTATCAAAAGCTTTCTGGAAGTCAAGATAAACAACATCTATTGTCCTCCTTGTCCTCATGTTTGTTCACTCCCTCAAAGAACACTAACAGGTTAGTGAGACAAGATCTTCCCTTACAGAACCCATGTTGAGTCTTCCTCAATAGTTTTTGTTCATCAATGTGTCTACTAATTCTTTCCTTAATAAGTTTCCACCAACTTACCCAGTATCGACGTCAGACTGACTGGCCTGTAATTTCCCGGATCTCCTCTGGAACCCTTTTTAAAGATGGGCGTGACATTAGCTACCTTCCAGATTACATATTTTTGTCAGGAGATCCACAAGTTTACATTTGAGTTCTTTCAGAACTCTTGGGTGTATGCCATCCAGGCC
The DNA here is from genome assembly GCF_001447785.1 of Gekko japonicus. Lineage (NCBI taxonomy): Eukaryota > Metazoa > Chordata > Lepidosauria > Squamata > Gekkonidae > Gekko > Gekko japonicus. The sequence goes on along the minus strand of NW_015165305.1, from coordinate 277,346 downwards.
TGGTGATTTATTAGTTTTTTAAGTTGTCTACAAGTCGTAGGACCTCCTCTCTCGTCACCTCAATCTGACTCAGGTCTTTCAACACCCCTCCCGAAATCAGTGGTTCTGAAGAGAGCAAGCACTTCTCATCTTCCACAGTGAAGACAGAGGCAAAAAATGCATTCAGTTTCTCAGCCATTTCCCTATTATCCTTCAGTACTCCTTTTACCCCTTGGTCATCCAAGGGCCCCACTGCCTCCCTGACTGGTTTCCTGCTTCTAATGTTGGAGTGTTGTTTGTTCTGTCCTCACTTTTTGACCTTGCAGTTCTGCCTTTTTAGGAATCGGACTGTGCTCCTGAGCAAAAGACACCTGCAGAGAACATCTCCCCAAGCACCAGCCCAGTTGCCTCTAATTCACCTTCACCTTCCAGCATTCCCCGGCGCAGAACTGGTAAGTACTCACCCTATTTGGCTTTCAGGCAAACCAGGGATTGTGAGACTTGGTCACGGTCTTCACATGAGTCAGTAGTCAGGTATTTATCTGGTTGCTGCTTTACAGCTTTTGTTAGCAGTCAGAATCCTCCTTCTGCAGAAGGACAGTTAAGCATTTAGAGAGAAATAGAGACATAAACACCTTTAATGTCACTGACTGGCTAATGGCCCCCTCCAAGCCCCTAACTCTAGGACAGTGGGTCTTTGAGGACCTGTTGACTCATACCTGGACTAATCCCATCCCTCTGTTTACACTTAACTGAATCAAGTGACAATTAATCAGTACTCAGTTCTATTAACCCAACCCATTAGCACTTTCCATCCAGTACTTACAGGGTCATCAAGCCTCTCCTAAATCATTGTGCATCCCCGGTAAGCCCATCAAGGTATTGCTTTGGGATAATGTCACCACAGCCTTAGAGTCCGTTTCCCCCATGATTGTGGTACCCTCCTCCATAGCAGTGTGTGTGTGTGTTCTTGGCCATACTCCCACTTTGTGGGTTCTCTTCCCTTTGTGAAATGCTGGCTGTTTTGCTGCTGCTTCCTTGACCTCTGCAAGCTTGGTAAATATTACCCTTCCCTGAAAAAGCTTTCCCTCTTTTCCCTCTGATTTCCTCTTACTTAGGTCTTGTATGTATGTTTATGGTCTGCATTTTTTAATTCTTTTAATAAAAACCCTTCCAGTTGAACATCTGCCTGGTTTATTTGAGAGTTCTCTTAAAGGGAAAAATCACTGTATACATAGGTGGAGAACCCCAGTTATGCCCTCTCACTCTGTCTCCTTAAAGCTAATTCCCCCTAACTAATTAGGAGACCATCTATTTGGGTAACACTTTGGTCTTCTGTTTAGAATAGCTGCAGTTAAGGTCCTGAACGTAGCTGTTAAGGCAGCTTGTATCTCAGTGAACTTGTATTCCAGCAATAGACCAGCAAAGTGTAGTATCACCATGACATTCAACAAGATTTGCCTCTGCCCTCAGCCCGCAAGCAGCTCCCTAAACGTAAAGTGGAGGAAGATGATGGCAGTCAAGACATCACTCAGAAGGAGATGTGTGCCAAAAAACAGAAAACAGACAGTGCTGGGGAAGGTGAGTGCTTTCTGAGGGTTGTTTGAAAGGCTGGAAAAGGACTAGAACATGAAGTGGTAAGATAAGAACACAGTGACATTAGGGCATGAGAGTGGGTAGCATGGTGGGAGTATTGTCCACCCTGAAGATGAGAGGGTATTCCTGCCTGCAAGGTACTTTGACAGCCAGGAGGAGATGTGTAGGGGCAGTTGTTGCAGGCAGCACTATTTCACATCTTCCCATTTTTAATCTTGTTTGGATCGCTATGCCTACTAAAATGTAATGTGTGCAGCTGCCTTTACATCCAGAGTGTGGTGTATAAACTTTACTTCTATTGACAAGACTCTGATCTTGGATTGCCTTCAGCCCTTCCCTTAGCCTCCCAGGCTCAGACACTATTCCCTGTACACTTGCTTCATCATAGGAACCTGTACACATCTTACAGTGCAGTTCTATGTGAAGCCACTTCATTCTCAGCCCTTGATTTCAGTGGACTAAAGTACCTGAATAGGACTGAATCATTAGACTTTACCTGAGTCAGAAGCAAACATTCTGTGGCCCTACGTTTGGGTGGGGCCTGCTTTATGCAAAAGAAATCCAAGCACTTGTTTAGATTCTGTTGCATACTTGGCACTTGCTCCTTGTGTAGGCTCAAAAGAGGAACCATATGAAAAGCCAATGGAAGCAGAAGACATGAAAGAGGAGGATGCTAAGATTGTGGAGGTTAAAACTGAAAAAGAAGAGGAAGCAGAAATAGCAGAAGCAGAGGAAGAGAAGATGCTAATACCCTCCAAGCCATCCAGCAAACCCATCTCTAGTTTTTTTGGTAAGGGAGGTGTGGCACTTTTTGTGTGTGAATATGTGTGCTTAACATATCCATTAGGAATGTTCTGTGGCATATGGGCACAGCTGAATATATTGTCTCATTCCGCCTGGAACTTGCTATGTGATATTGATACTGGATTTCTGAAAATATGAGAATTTATTAGAACACTTCTAGCTAGCGTGGTTGTGGAAAGAGATTTGGAAACATGCACACAGGACTAAGAAAAGACATTACAGTGTGAGAATAAGGATATTTTATTTGCAAGTATCCCCAGCATAAATGGAACCAAGACTGGGAGACTAGTATACAACGAGTGAGTCTTGCAGGGCTTGGGAGTGGTGTTCACTCTCTGCTTTCGATACCTTAAAAGTGGGGAGGGAGGTTTGAAGAGCCTGGCTACAGCATGATCCTTCCAAAGTTTCAGACTTTGCTCTGGTACCTCTGAGGGGTTTTTTTTAATGATGTCCACAAATTCATCAAGCCTCCAAAATGTGATTTCTGCATTTATAGGGAAAGTGCCACATTTGTTCCTCTTTCTCCCATGGTAGCCCCTAGAAAAGCTTCTGTGAAAGCAGAGAAAAAGCAGACACCTGCGATGGGAGAAAACATGCCTGCACAAAGGAGCCACAGTGAAGTCAGTAGCCATGAGTCTGGCAGTGCAGCTGCAAGGTAAGTGATCTTTTTGGGATTTGTGTGACCCAAATGTGAGAAAGAGAAGCTGTAAAAGCATTATGTCCATACAAGAAATTTATTCAAGTATTGTATACAAATATTGCTACTCTGGACTGGGTGGGACATGATGATAGCCTTTTTTTAGTACAATAGCTGTAACCAGGGGTCATTTCCTGCCGGAGCGCCCCAGAGCGGCGCTCCGGCAGTAATGAGCCCAGGCCCCTCCCCCTCCCGAGGGGGGAGATTGAAATGCCTGGCTTCCCTGCGCGCTGAGTGCCCCACAGCTGCGGGGCTGTCACGATCCGCTGGGCCGCCGGTCGCCAACCTCCCGCTGGGTGCGCTCCCTCGGGTTCAGCACACCCCTCCCCTTTTTGGATACACGTTGGGGGCAGGAGCCGAGGACGGGTTGTTCAGGGAGCCGGAGAGTAGACCTCAGACCACGGGGTATGCAGAGCGATCAGCCTGTCACTCTTGCCCGTCCTGGGGTTCTGGCTTCAGTACCGGTCTCTCGGTAACACAGGACCTCCGTCTTTCTCTCTCTCGCTTTCTCCGCTTGTCCCTAGCCAGTCCCAGACGCGTCCTCCTCGGCCGTCTCCTGGCTCCATTTTTATTACCCCCTCGGCTCCCGATATCCCTCTTGCTCCCTGGCCCCGCCCCCCTTCATAACGAAAGACGCCGGGCCGCTTCCGCCGGCCCCGCCCTTGTTCCCTCGTGTGCGGCGAGGCTCTTCCCTGCCGCCTCCGAGCGGGCCCACTTCGCCGCTGCACCGTTCTCCTCCCTCCCCGTTGAGTGCCTGCCTGCGTCATCTGCGGCCGAAAACTTGGTGGTGGTGGTGGGGGTAGAAGACAATATTTTTAAAACATAGATTAAGAACAACCAGGGGTCATTTCCTGCCGGAGTGCCCCGGAGCAGCACTCCGGTAGTAACGAGCCCAGGCCCCGCCCCTCCCAAGGGAGGAGAATTAAATGCCTGGCTTCCCTGCGTGATCTCCTCCGAGTGCCCCACAACTGTGGGGCACTTGGAGAAGATCGCGCAGGGAAGCCAGGAAGGGGAGCCGGGCAGACATGCCCTCCTTTCCCCCTGAGCCTCTCCGCTTTTGCAGAGAGACTCAGGAGGGGGATTTAAATGCATGGCTTCCTGCCAAGGCGGGGTGGGGGGGAGCGAAGCGAGAGGGGGTTTAAAGTTTAAATCCCTTCTCTCTAGAGTCGTGCAACAGTGGCGGCATGATCTTTCCATTGTATTCTATGGGGCCATAGAATATGCGGCTCTGGAAGGAAGGGGTTTTAAACCCCTTCTCTCTTTGCTTCCCCCCCACCCCGCCTTGGCAGGCCAGCTGGGGAAGGAAAGGGGAGGCTTTTGAAGATGCCCCCGCCCCTTTTTTGCTTCCCCTTCTGACACATTTCCGGTGATGTCAGGGGGCGTGGCATATGCTAATGATTATGCTAATAGCAGGTATGCTAATGAGCTCCTGCACCTCTTTTTCTACAAAATGACCCCTGGCTGTAACTGTTTATAGTGAAGGGGTTCAGAGACTGCAGGCTAAGCTTTCACAAAAGTTGGGGTTTTTTCTTTCACTTTGTTTGTAGAGGAGCTGGCCTAGATTGCTGTTCGTTCCAAAGCAGAAGCAACCCCCACCTACTATGCTTATCTGTCTTCTTTCTTTCATGAAGGGGGCATTAGCAATTAACTAGTAAGGCTGGCAGATATGCCAACACCAGTTGCTAGTGTATTTTAGTTTTAAAAATGTAGTGGGCTTGTAACTTACTTCCAACTGCTTTAGAATTTACATGGTAACCGCTCTTCAACTAACCAAGTGTCATTTCTGTTTTTATAGTTCTCTCAGCCCATCTCCCACAATTGACCCTGCAGATTATAACCCCACAAAGAACAACTATCATCCTCTCCATGATGCTTGTTGGGGTCCTGGCCAGAGGTGAGCGTAGCCAAAGTGGGGATTCATCTGGCAAAAGGCTATAATGCTCAACCATTGCTTCTGTCCTGCTTTTGCAATCTGAATAGCACACCCCCCCCCGACAAGAACTGTTAAAATGATCCAAAATTGTGTAATGTGTATAGCTTGCTTGCACTGGGTCAGTGACTTGGGAGGGGTGTGGCTTTCTCCACAAAATGCCTTAGGTAACTTGGTCCAGTCATAGGCTGATTACCTTTTCTCCACTTGTTTACCCCATGCTCTGGATCGATGATGGGTGGGAACACATGACGTTCTTATTCGTAACTTTGGGATAAAGGGATGAACTAAATAGCCGTTTGGAGACCTTGTGATGCTCTGATTCTGTGACACCCCCCATTTCTGTCCCAGGACCAGATGGTATAAGAGTTCTGAAGAGCAGTCGGTGAAGTCTGTGTTCATTGCTGCTGGTCTCTGCCGTTTCGCTTCATAGCCCTTAGCCACGGTCTTTACCTCTGTTTCCCCCAACAGGGTACCATATCTGGCTGTGGCCCGTACCTTTGAGCGGATTGAAGAAGAGTCTGCCCGGTAAACTGACTTACTAGAATCTTTGAAATATATTGTGGCATTTTATCCTGTCCTTTTTTAATCACCATATTGTTCTGTTTCCAGGCTGAAAATCATAGAGACTCTGAGCAATCTGTTTCGCTCTGTGATTGCTCTGTCTCCTGAAGACTTGCTGCCCTGTGTGTACCTCTGCCTCAATCAGCTAGGCCCAGCGTATGAGGGCCTAGAGTTGGGCATTGGCAAAACCATCCTCATGAAAGCCTTGGCTCAGGCCACAGGTGAGCTGGCCCAATTTTTGATGAAAATACTATCAAACTGTTACACCAATAAGTGCTTAAAAGCTTGCCTGAAAGCTAACAATGTTCAGAATTAATAGGTCTGTGACCAAGAAAGAGCCTTATCATATGGTTCATGAACATGTGACCCTTCCTTACTCTGTAGGTCGGCAGCTGGACCAGATCAAGGCAGAGGCAGCGGAGAAGGGGGACCTGGGTTTGGTTGCAGAGAGTAGCCGCACCACTCAGGGCACCATGTTTGCCCCGCCCAAGCTTGGTGCTGCTGTTGTCTTTGGCAAGTTACAAGCAATTGGGCGTATGACAGGAAGTTCTGTAAGTACTTGGGTGAATGAGCCTGGAAGGTCAGGGGACAAAGCCCAAGAGAGTGTCATCAGGCTCACTGAGAGATTTCTGAGTTCCTTGTTTGCCTGTGACAATGTTCAGCTTGTCCTGTACTTTGATATAATGGGTCAGATATGATTTCTTCCCCTGACTCCAAGGATGTGTGGTGTAATGCTGACTCTGGGAAGGCAGGGATGCAACAGCTCTCAGACCAAGCAGATAGGTGGTTTTCCCTAAGTCCTTGTGGTTGTCAGCTCTGCAGCTGCCATGGACGGAGAGGGGGGATGCTGAATGCTGGATAAATTGCCTCCGTCTGTTTCTATGGAATGTTTAGTTTCTCTTCTCCCTGCCTCTGAGTCCTTATTGCCTTTTAGTCTGAGCTGGTGACCTTGGTGCCTTGTTCCTCTTTCTCCCTGGGAATGCTTACCCATTAGCCTAGGCGGGCTTTTGCGTGACTCCTGATTGGCCCCAACCACCCACTGACCCTTTTGATTTCTGTATATCACTAGCCTGCGCACGCTTGCTTTTAGTTCTGACAATGAGTGTATGCTTAGAAGACCTGCCTTTACAAACCTTTTGAAGGATCGTAGTTGAGGACTGATTGCTGTGGAACTCTGACAGTGGTTCTGCCTGCTCTTGCTGCAAATGTCCTGCAAAAGAGTTGGGAGGAGTGGAAAAGAGTCCTTTGGAGCCTTCAGGGGAATTAAGGCTGTGATGATCTTTGGAAGCAGAGCTGTAAAAAACCACCTGTCTGAATCCCTTTGTCACACTGATGTTAATGGACGTGTAGGAAGAGCCTTTTATTGTGAACTGGCTATCAATATATACCACTGGAAAAAAGCTTCTTTGGCATGTGCAAGCCTTCTGTTCCCTTTCCCCAGCCACTCAGAATGCATCTCAGCTCACCCCCTTTTCTTCCCCCTTTCAGTCCATGAACAAGAAGATTGACATTATCAAGTCCTTGTTTGTTGCTTGTCGCTACTCAGAGGCTCGCTATGTTGCTCGGTGAGTATGATATGCTCTCATTTTATGTGGCTGCTTTTGTTCTCCCAGCCCTTGCCTGTCAAGAACTTTCTAGCCTTCTGTTGCTTTCCTTAGATTTGTTTTTCATTCTACCCTTCCTTCAAGGAGATCAGGGTGTTGTACATGGTCTTTCTCTCCTCCCAGTAACCCTTACAAGGGTAGACTAGGCTGAGAGAGAATGACTGTCTCGAGGTCACCATCTAAGCTTTGAGTCTGAGCAGGAATTAGACTGAGGTCTTCCTAGTCTGCCTAAAGCTCTTATCGCTACATCATACTGGCTGTTCAGGTTATCTGGCTGGCAATTCTCAAAAATTTCCCTGAAACCATACTATGGCCCCGGTCACATGGGCTGGATATCGTGGGGGGGGGGGCTGTTTTCCCCACAGCGAAATAACACGCGACTGCGCGATCAGGCGTCCCGTCGAGGTCCCGTGGTTAGGGAGGAGGTGCCGATCACACGATGCGCCAAAGAAGCGGCACGGCAAATGGGGTTGTGTTGTTGTTTTTTAACCTGAAGTATGCACATGCCCCGTTGGGTGCTTGTGCGCATCCCTGGAGACTTTGGAAAAAAAACTTTTTCGCAATGGGGCATGGGCGGGCGCCGGATGCCACCGGAAACGTGATCAGGCGCCCGCCCTTGCCCCGCGGTTTCCGGAAACTAGTACCTTCGAGGTACTAGTTTTTAACCGCGCATCTTCGGAGGGAAGCCTCGGGTTCGCCACTGGAGCTCTACGCTTCCCAGATGTGGCGGTGAGATCGCGCCCGGAAAATCCGCCTATCTTCCATCGCAGTAGCGTGGCTACTGCTCCGTGTGACCGCAGCCTACAGTAGTTTCTTTAGCAGTCTTTTCCTCACCTCTACCCATTGGGTTATTTCCAGTATGCAGCACTTTGCTTCTCTGTTCAACAAACACAAACCCATATCCTTCAGTCCAACTTTTTAATGCTCTAATGAAATCCTTTGTATGTTACAGATCACTGGAAGGGAAGCTGCGGATTGGGCTAGCAGAACAGTCTGTCCTGTCAGCCCTGGCCCAGGCAGCATCACTTACACCTCCAGGACAGAGTGAGTAGAGGATGCTGCTAGACGGTGGCAGTAGTGCATGTTCATTGGAGACTTAGGGGGAGTTAACTGGTGTGCTGCCCCTGGGTCTGGTTTCTCCTGACAGCATAGTGTAAAAATCTGGTGACAGTAGGTGTCTTGATGATGTGTACAAGGGTTCATGGGCAGTCTGGTACTATCTGCTTGAAAGGGGTGTTTGTGTTCTGTGGCTAGCCAGAATAAATATACTGTTTATGGTTCCAAGCATAGGAGCACAAGAGCACCCTTGCTGGATCAGACCAAGGTCTGTCTAATCCAGCTCCCTACAGTGGCCAAACAGATGACTCCAGACAGCAAGGCATGGAAGCCCTGTTGTGCCCACAGCAACTGATCCATTGTTTCTGAGCATGGAGGGCTAGATGCTTCCTTTTTTTAAAACCATACCTGAGCCCAACAATAGATCTATGTGCTTGCATAGTAAAATGTACAGTGAAATCACGAAAATGCAAAATGTGTACATATGTGTGTATTCGTTCCATCAACAGAATTCCCCCCAATGATTCTGGATGCTGCTAAGGGGAAATCTGCAGAGGCGCGCAAAGCCTGGCTAGAGGAGAGAGCCTTGATTGTTAAGCAAGCCTACTGGTTAGTAACATTCTATATTTTCTTTCCACCTGTTCCCACACCTTTGTTTCTAGAAGCTGCAATATCTGAAATTCTAAAGAGAATAAGAGTATCCAAATACCCTTCTGAATCAGCAGCCTAGGGTTATGAGCATTAACAGACTTTTGCAAGAAGTGGGTTTGGAATTTGATGCCTTAGACTAGAGCAGCCACCCACAGCAGCAGGAGTGGATCTCGGTTATTCTGTTGTTTGTTTTTTCAGTGAACTGCCAAATTACGACACCCTTGTGCCTGTCCTCCTAGAGCATGGTGTGGAGAACGTGCCTCAGCACTGCAAGATCACACCAGGTATCTGCAGCATTACAAGAACTGGAAGGCAACTGATGTAACAGGAATCTGAGCACAGAATGATGCACAAAATACTGTCCAGCACAGAATAGGGATTTCTAAAAATCTTTTACTTTCATTTTTTTGTGGTAGACTTCATGATTATTGGCTCAGATTTAAAAGCATGTACATATATCCTACGGAAAAGGCTCTGGCACCTTCCATGAACTCTTGGATGCCATGCTTTCTAATTGCTTAACTATATCAATTGGCTGTTTTCCCATTATCTTTACTATTCTTTCTTTCATCACAACTTCTTGATAAGAATGCACACCAACATATATGTTTTGGGATAAAGCTTACAGGTAGTATGTATTTATGCATAATGAGCAGTTCTGTATACATTTATACCAAGAGCATGATAGAGATTTTGCACCAAAACAGCTTAAACTCTGCTCAAACTGGAAAAGATTCTTGGGCAAGAAAATATTGGACATCCTTTACCCATTCCTCCTTACCATCTTATGTGATCTGAGTCCTGCACTTTACATGGTTGTGAGCTAGATTACTGTATCTTTTGAACTCAGAGACTGGGTCTTGCAAGTCATAGTTTCATGAACTTTTCCATACAGGGATCCCATTGAGGCCGATGTTGGCCCACCCAACCAAAGGCATTGGGGAAGTCTTAAAGCGCTTTGATGAAGCAGCTTTCACCTGTGAATACAAGTATGATGGGGAACGGGCACAGGTAAGAATTTGTGGTGCAGACCTGGTAGAGAGAAGCTCCTGTTCCCCTTTCCTCTTTTAGTTCATTACTTTTTCCATCTTTGCAGATCCACATCCTGGAGAATGGGGAAGTGCACATTTACAGCAGGAACCAAGAGAACAACACATCCAAGTATCCTGACATTGTCAGTCGTATCCCCAAGGTGCATAAGGTTTTGGAACTGTAACATGAAGGGTGGGAATAGAAACCAGTGGCATCACTATCATTAATGATGCTTTTATTGGTGTAAAATTACTGAGGCTGGGATCTTTCTGCAATAAGTGTCACAGCTAAACTGAGCTCTCTCCCTTGCCCAGGTGAAAAAAAGCACTGTGCAGTCATGCATCTTGGATGCAGAGGCTGTGGCCTGGGACCCAGGTTCAAAACAGATCCAGCCCTTCCAGGTACTGACCACCCGCAAGCGCAAGGTAAGTTCTCACCACTGGATTGCTGTACAAAATGATTCCTTGAGTTGTTTGCTCCTTTCCCCCCTACCACCTCCTTGGGCCATAACACTATGACAGTGAGACAGAATAATCTCAGAGAGGGTTTAGAGCAGTGGACTTGATTGCTTTGAGAACAGATTCATCCTCTGTGAACAAATTAAAGGACACATAGAAAGGATATTGCTCTTCCAGCAGCAGTTTGTGGGCGATTGTAAAAAATCTGAGGAATATGTAAGCTTAACAAACAGAAATATTTGAAAGAAACAGTGAATGAAAACAGCTCTTGTGTTCTGTTGTGGAAAATCTTGACTTCCTTGACTTCATCAATATTTTCCAGGATGTGGATGCTACAGAGATCCGAGTGCAAGTGTGTGTGTATGCCTTCGACATGCTCTACCTCAATGGGCAGGTAAATATAGACATTCTTCCTTACATATGCACATTTGGTGCCTTTAGTCGTAATGCTGTTTTCAGTCTCACCTGCCTTGTGCAGTTTTCCTGCTGCTCTGCTTTGAAGCTTTCCTCACCCCACTGGGGTCCCTCTTCAGTGCCTGCCTTTTTAATATGTGATTGTGTGTGTGTTCACCCAGTCATTGGTCCGGGAGCCCCTAGCCCAGCGCCGAACTTTGTTGCGTGATTCCTTCACTGAGGTTGAAGGCCAGTTCCTCTTTGCCACCTCCATGGATACTAGTAACACCGACGAAATAGCAGATTTCCTGGAGTGCTCCATCAAAGGTATTGTGGAGGAAACGGGGAGCTCAGTAATGACTTTCCTTCCCCTTTATTATTTCTTTACAACCCCAGATGCTAGCTGAGTCCAGATTGTACTGGGGAGTGGATAGAGTAACAAGGCGATTTTTCTCATTCAGACTCATGTGAGGGGCTGATGGTGAAAACATTGGAAGTGGATGCCACGTATGAAATTGCAAAGAGATCCCACAACTGGCTGAAGGTGAGAACTGAATACCTGGGTAGAGCAGTGGCTGGTCACCTAATACACCAGGTACACCTAGCCTGCTTGAGCAACAGTGACTTGAGCAGGGTCAGTGCCGGTGTCCCCTTTCCCCAGAAAACTAGACAGGCTTTTAATGTAAGACTATTTCTAGTAAATACTTCTCACAGAGACATGATTTATTGTATTCTGTCCCGTGACCATATTTTGGAAGCACCAGGCCTATTGCTGCTGTCTAAATTCAGGTTTACTCCTTGTACCTGGAGATGTGTCGGTTTCTGCTTTCTCCGATGGGTAACTGTTCCCTATTCCAGCTTAAAAAAGATTACCTGGACGGTGTTGGGGACACACTGGACCTGGTGGTGATTGGTGCCTACCTGGGAAATGGCAAACGTGCAGGCTTCTATGGAGGCTACCTCTTGGCTTGCTACGATGAGGAGAGTGAGGAGTACCAGAGCATCTGTAAGGTGAGGCATCCCCTGGCTTATCCCCAGCATTAAGAGCATTTGGGCACTTACTCCCTGTCCTGGGGACGTTTATGGTTCTGCGATGTACACCTAGCCTGATAAAATAGTGACTGCTGTCGCTGGTAGAAGAAGGAACGTGGATGGGTTGGTTTTCAAAAATATGCACGGGGTGGCATTTGCAAAATAAAATTGATTGGTTTGTACTTCCTGTACTGTGTCCAGCTGATGTGTTTGCTAGCCCTGCAAGGCAACACTTCCCAGAGCAAACCACTGTTTGATTTCTAACAGCCATCCCTCTCTCTGCTCTCAGATCGGCACTGGATTCAAAGATGAGGTCCTGGAGAAACTTCATGCCTCCCTCAAGGTAGGCCCTCTTCTCTGCAGTCAGGCACCATCCCTTCACAGTAAATAACTAGTCAATGTATATGGGATAAGGAGTGGTAGAGATGATGGGAGCCCACCCTCCATAGATCAGTCCTAGTTCTTGATTTTGCAAGAGAGAGAGAGATCAGAGATTTACTTCCCTGATTAATTTTCTTTCTAATTATTTGGAGACTGCAAAGGTACTTGAACAGCAGAAACCAACTCAGCAGCCTGCTCCTAAGGAGTCTCCTGTACAGCCGACAGGAGTTGAGTTGGCTACAATGTGTTGTATTGACTGTCTGGGGCTTTGGCACCTTCCTAGGAGAGGGCAAATATAGGTTACCCTCATAGTGTGGAGGGCTTGTTTTGCAGAACGGGGGAAAGAAAGCAGTCAGTGAAGAAAGGGGTCTTAGCCATCAGGTTGTCTTTATGTTCCACTGAGGGTAGAACCCAGGCTACTATTCTGTTGGCTGTGTTCGCATTTTACAAAGAAAAGATGGAAGCCAGGGACTTGAGTCCTGCTACTGGAGGGAGCAGACCAGGGAAAACCTGTAATCATTTGTTGCCAAGGTAGGAAGAAGACTGGCTCTTGGGAGGAAGGGGAAGGTGACTCTAAACCAGTGCAGCCTTCAAACAGAAGACTTGGCCTTTAGCACCCCATGGCCTGGACCACTGGAAGGGGGAAAGTAGGGAGAAAATGTTCTGCCTCCCATGGCTAGAGAGTGATAGCATATCCCATCTCACATTCTCCAGTCATCAGATCCTAGAAAATAACTAAGTTACGCTGGGGAGCATTGGGTGCACATGCTGCATTGTCATGCTAATATTATTCATCCTAGTCTATCTTTTGTAGGACCATGTGATTCCGCAGCCACGCCCATACTACCGCTGGGGTGGAACAGCTGAACCTGACCATTGGCTAGAGGCCCAAAAAGTCTGGGAGGTGAAATGCGCTGACTTATCCATTTCTCCCGTTTACAAGGCAGCCACTGGTTTGGTGAGTGACTGAAAAGCTAGTAGGGAGAGGTACATGTATAGATAGAATTATAATATGGATAGTTAATGTACATGGAGAAAAGAAAATCTGGTATGTTAGTAGCAAGTAGTAAATCTGTATTGCAGATTTCAGGACACTGAATTATTTTTGAATGGAGACTTAGCAGTCATTTGCACAGTTGCTGTACTTGCAACCATAGCTGCCAAAATTAGGACAAATTTTATTACTATGCTGCCAATATAATGCAGTTTGGTGTAGTGGTTAAGTGCACGGACTCTAATCTGGGAGAACTGAGTTTGATTCCCCACTCCTTCACTTGCAGCTGCTGGATGACCTTGGCAAGCCATAGTTCTCTCAGAGCTGTTCTCTCAAGAACAATTCTGGAAAGAGCTCTCTCAGCCCCACCTATCTTGCAGGGTGTCTGTTGTGGGGAGAGAAAGGGAAAGGAGTTTGTAAGGCGCTCTGAGACTCCCGAGTGAAGGGCAGGGTATAAATCCAATCTCTTCTTCAGACCACATACTGTCTTACTGCATATTCCAGTTTTTGTGTTTGTAACTATTGTGGTAGCTTTTATTTTAGTTTTACAAATAATGCAATTACTGTTTTAGACATTGGCTGCAACATATTCACAGCTGATGTGTCTGAAACAAGTACGGATTTAGTTCCTAGATAGTAGAGTACACTTGATCAGTTGCTATATTAGCAACCTGCCGTCAAACCTGTGAAACTGAAAATCCTTAACCAGTTTTTCAGATCTTGATCGCTAATGCATTTTATGTGTGGTTCACCCTTGACACATACAGTATACTTGTTTATGTAGATATAAATATTTCTACATCCATTGAATTGCAGTATCTGAAATGGCACTGAGGCCATGGTGTAGCTTAACATAGTAAGCTGGTGGCACTACCTTACAGAAATCAGTGCATCCAGATCCTTCTTTCTTGACTAAATCAAGTCTCTGATTGCAAAAGCTGTTACGGGGAGGCAGCTTGAGAGCCTTTGAGGCAACACTTTCTTTACCTGTCTATATAGCACCTGTGCACAGGAGCTATTGGGAAAATTACCTTGGATATGGAACTGTATGCAGTGGATATTGCAGGACTGAACCAGCTTCATGAACTAATTGTCCTTCTGCTGTAGGTGGATGAGGAAAAGGGAATTTCTCTACGCTTCCCTAGGTTCCTCCGTATCCGGGAGGATAAGAAACCGGAAGAGGCCACTACCAGCATCCAGGTATAGAGGTGGTGGGACATGAAGTGTAGAATTACCAAAATAAGTAAACTGACCGTGTCCTACAGCTGTGTAGAGAACTACTGCTTCTTTCTCCCCTTTTTACCACCCTTGTATTAATCACTGGTAATGGGGGGGGGGGGGGTTAGATTACATTATCTTGTCCCATTTGGGACTAGATATTTGCTATGGTGAAAATGCTTCAAAGAAATATGACAGGTACACTAAGGAACCAGCCTTCCCAAGGACTTATGCAGCTATAAAGACTGTGAACTGGAGGGCAATGGTAAACGTCAGGGTAAAGGTCAGGCAAAAAGTGGGGTCTCGGGGCTGACTAGGACCTGGGACAACTAGGTTCAAATCCCTCGCTCAGCCCTAGAAGCTGACCTTGGGCCCATCACACTCTCTACCCTCATTAACATTGTTATTATGAGCATTAAGTGGAGGGAGAAGAAGCGATGTGAAAAGCTGCTTTGGATCCCTGATCAGAAAGAAAGGTGGGTTATAATAAAAATAACAATAACAGTTTTAGTATGGTAGGGAAGCCATGAAAACAGAGACTGCTGCCCCACAATATGTTTCTTTGGTTGCAGGTGGCTGAACTATACCGGAAGCAGCAGCAAATCCAGAACCAGCAGTCAGTGGAAAAAGGAGATGGCGATTTTTACTAGTAAAGGCATTCATCTGGTTGGGCAGAAGGTCTCCTTTCTGCTTCTTCCTTGGGATGAGGCTGTGGAGCCCCTTGGGCCTGCTTGAGGCTGGGACTTATGAATGCAGCCTGCCAACCTACAGTGCTTGAGTAGGAGTACACTGAAACTGGATGCTGCCTTTCATTACAGGCACTGGCTTATGACATTCCACTGCCTTCCATCCATTTACCCAGTGGCAGGCTGGTTTTGAGTTGGTGATGCTCTGTTAATAAATGTTTGGTGTTTCCCAACTTGTTGCCTGGCTTGCAGCTTTGAGGTACTTTGCATCAACTTTCAATCACAATTTGACTCAGAGTGTGTGTTTAAAACAATGTTTATTGGTGCATAGTTGAGAAAAGGTAGCGCAAAAAAAGAAGTGCTATGGAAGTATACATACAAAATAGTTATCTCACAGCCTTGGGACTGTGTCTGGTACCTGATAGAGGGGAGAAAGAGAGAGACTAACCCCATACAGCCTATCCCCCTGAAACCCCAAGCCTATTTCCAAAACTGGATATTCTTGGGCCTCTCTTACCTCAGCAGGTCCCACTTTCATCCAAATGAAATCCATCTACCCCTCATCCTGACCTACACCGTCTAGCAGCCCCACTTTGACTCTGCATGTCTCTTGCATAGTTCAAATACTAGCCACCCATGTCATATAGACTACTGATTGCCAATGCCTCCCAAACTTTATACCTACATGCTTCCTCCAGTCTTGTTTACATTCAGTGCCCCCTTTAAGTTTTTTTTCCTTCCCTTTTGGAGAAGGAATCAAAAGAGAATTGGGGTGCAGCTCCCTTTCTCTAGGGGGTGGTGCGCAGGCGCTGACTCCGTGCCTTATAAACCTCAATAAGCAGGTCTTTGACATACTGGATCTCTCTCTCGATCGAGTCTGCTTTCTCACGTAGCTCACGGTTGCGTGCCTCTAGGGCCTGGCACTCGTCCCCTAGTGCCTCATGTTCAGCCCGTTTGCGCTGACGGTACCGCAGGGCTGCTGTTTTGTTCTGGTCTCTCTTCTTCTGGCGCCGGTCCCCCTTTGGTGGTAGGGTAGGTGGGCGCTGTAGTGGGACAGGTACTTCATTGCCCTGCAGGGGAATCTCAGCAGGCACATCTCTACCATAGAGCTCTAACAACTCTAAGCAGCTCGAATCCAAGGTCTGCAAGGGAGCGGGTGTGCCGTGGTGCTCCAAGGGTTGGAAGCCATCACCAAAGGGAAAGTGGAAGTTCCCGTCGGAAGGGGGTGTGCTGGGCGCTACCTGATCAGGAGAGAGCGACTCTTCCAAGAAATAGTCCTCCATCTGCTCCAACTCCTTCTTGAGCAGTGAGGCCATGGCCTCCAGGTCCGGAGTAGGAGGGGAGGGCAGTGAGAGTAGCGAGGGCTCCCCTGACACACTCAGGAGCGTGGCCAGGTCTGTGCGCTCCGTCATCCAGTCTGAGTAGCCATCACCTGCAGACAAGCAGCAGCAGCGTCAGTGGTGGACAAGCAAGCAAGGGGCCTGTAGCCAATACAGGATTACCTGGCTCAGGAGCCATGCCATCTCGTGTTGTTCTATTAAGATGGGCGGAAAGGCAGAGAACAGAAGTGCTTCCCAATCAGTGGGAGCTCTCTCCAGTCCCTGCTGCTGTTCTTGAAACATAAACTGCCTTCCAGCTTTCATGCTGTCCTCAAACCATCACGAGTTTTTTTAAAAAAAGAACTCATCAAACCTGGCACAAAGAGTGGGGCTGTGGGGTGGACATGAGAAATTTCGAGACGTATATGTTTTAAAGGCCTTTAGACCTCCACTATGTTTAATTGATTTTTCTGGCTGTTTGACAGTGCCACTGCCGTTTTAATAATGAAGTGAATAGTTAGTTTCCCTTTGTTCCGTGTCATGGGGAATGACTGAGGAGGCACTTTGACTCAGTGGCCTCCAGAAGGTCACAGGGTCAGTCCCCCACACTTCCAGGTAAAAGGACTATGCAGTAGATGATGTTAAAGACCTCCGCCTAAGACCCTGGAGAGCTGCTGCGCGTCTGAATAGGTAGTACTGAAGTTGGTGGACAGTGGTATGATTCCGAATAAGGCCGCTTCGTGTGATCTACCTTTCATAGTGTGATCTCCCACTTCTGAGCCTGGAGACACCCACCCCCTCCCACCACCACCACCAAATTATTCACCTGTCAGTAGTGGGCGCTCCATACTGAGAACAAAGCCCTCGTCTACAGGTCCGGTGAGCAGCTCACAGTGACCGGCGTGGGGCAGCCGGTGCTTGAGCAGCTCCGGCCTGCCGGGCATGGTGCTAACTGGGAGCATGGTCAGGTCGAGGTCCAGGGTCAGTGCCGCCAGCAGAGACATTGTAGTGATGGTCGTTCACGTTAGACGCAGGATTGGGATGCAGCACGCAAGGAGGGGCTCGACTCCTGCAGGCAGGGATGGCGGTGGTGGCAAAACGAGACCTGGAGGAGGAGGGAAATGGTAAGGCAAGAGAGAAATCCATGCTGCTTGCTTTGCTTGTTGTAAAGAGAAGTTGTGCTCTTCAGAGTTAGCTGTCTGTAGGGGGAAAGAGCTGTGCATTCCAGAGTGGTCTGTCACAGAAAAACCAAAACGGATTCTTATGGCACCCTAAAGCCTGACTACAGGTAGCAGAAACATTACCCTTCAAAATAGCACCAGAACTGCATTTTTGCAGCTTTTCAGCCGGGGAAAGAGCTGTGCATTCCAGAGTGGTCACAGAAAAACCAAAACGGATTCTAATGGCAACCTAAAGCCTTGCAGGCAGGGATGGCGGTGGTGGCAAAACGAGACCTGGAGGAGGAGGAAAATGGTAAGGCAGGAGAGAAATCCATGCTGCTTGCTTTGCTTGTTGTAAGAAGGAGGAGTTGTGCTCTTCAGAGTTAGCTGTCTGCAGGGGGAAAGAGCTGTGCATTCCAGAGTGGTCTGTCACAGAAAAACCAAAACGGATTCATAGCTTAGAGGGAACATTGCTTACAGGTAGCAGAAACATTACCCTTCCTAATAGCACCAGAACTGCATTTTTGCAGATTTTCAGCTGAAGCCGTTCCAGAGTGCTGCTGCACTGACTGTAGATAACATGGCCTCTTAATCTCTCTCCCTTCCCCTGTCATCCCAGCTGGTCTGCAGGAGGATGATATTGCAGATACATAAAAAATATTTAGAATCCGTATAGCATTTTTCAGGGTTCCAATTGTTTAACATATTGCCTTAATCTTTACAACATCCCTGCAAGGTAGGCCAGTAATAGTCCTGTGTTCTAGATAAGGCGCTCTTGTAGGGGTGTTTTCCCAAGGCCACTCTCCTGACTGTGGGTCTTATCCACTCTGCTACACCAGCTGCCAAAGGGGATAAAGATGCACAACTATTCAATGTACCCCATGGTTTGTGCTGGTCTTTGCTATGCTGCATGAACGACGCCACTGCGAGACAGCTGGAACGGAAAAAAAACCCTGCAATTCCCATGAAGTACAGCCGGAGCCGAGGTAAATAAGGGGGGGTTTGCTGCTGGCGCCGCACACGCCCAGGGTCGCGCGAAAATATCAACCCCACGGCCGCGCTCTGGGCAAGTTTTCCTTCCGTGGCTCAGTCGAGGCTGCAGGGCGGCCACAGCAGCTGCCACCGAGGCCGACTGACCTCCTCCTTCCCCGCCCTCCTGCGCGGGGGAGAAAGAAACCCAAATTCTTTACTCACTCCATTTCGCTGGTTTTGTTGCAGTGCGCAACACACGCTCGCTGGCTTCGAGATCTGTGCAGGTCTAGAAAGCCATGTCCTCGATGCCCACGGGCGTATCTCTCCGTGTAAATATCTACTGGTGCCTGTGCCGAGAAGAGAATGAGTCACAGTCGGGGTGGAGTCTCCCTATATCGTCTCACCGCCCTCCCAAGCCGCAGCGCAGCCTCGCCCCGTATCCATCCTCCAGTCTCGGTTCTTCCCCGGGGATTCCGCTCACCGTTGAGCATGCTCAGCACCTTTTTAAAAAAAGGAAGTCTAGTGTCTTTTCGCACACCCCTCCCAAAAGCCGGAGATGAGGGACGTTGGGAACCTAAAAACTTTGACACACACACACACCCCGAATCCCGATGAATAGAGAGATGTAGTTAGTGGTGAGAAGGGTGCCTTTTTGGACGTCCTGAACGCACGCCCCCTCCCTCGAATTACTAGATTTAGAGCCTGGCTCAGTTCGGAAGCCAGACCCACTCCTAGATGCCAGAAGACATGAATGGGATTGCATGGAGGGGGGCGGGGATGAATATGGTTTTGTGGTGGAAGCCTGGTATAAACTGAAGCCTGGCTGTCTAGACTCGAGCCAAATCTCTGCCTAGGAGTGACGTGACCCCATTATCTGAAGCCTCCTGTGTGCCTGTGCTGGATTTAAGATTCTCTCAAGCCAGGTTCATGGGAGACAGACTGGTTTGTGTGACCCCCCAAAACGAGATGGAGACGTTTTTAAAAAGTTAGAATCTGTTTCTAGGAATAATGTTCGCTTTTGAGTTTCACTGAGTTGTTTTTCGGGAATGATGTAAAAGAGTAAAATAAAACAAGTCCCGTGACGCCTTAAACTTATTCCAGCAGTCTTTTGTTAGTTTTTAAGGTGTCATTGGTGACTGGACTTAGGTTTATTTTGCTGCAACAGGCTAATATGGCTTCTCCTCTGGAATTACTAAATTTAGAAAAGTGACCTGCAAGCCCAATCAGTTCTCCCTTTCTCGTTTTTAAACAGAGCTGCAAAATTTTAGCTGTGCCATGAGACTGAATGTCTTCCTTTCAATGGATCATTATGCTTCTACTGGGGAGTTCAAATATCTCCAGTCACTTATTATCCTTTTCTTTTTCTCTCCCTCAAACAACCCTGTGAGTTAAGTGCTTGATGTTTCCATTTTGCAGGTGTGTAAACTGAGGCCGGGAGAAATGACATGCCTCAGAAGGTCTCGTGAATTTGCAGAATGTTGAATCTTGAAGGAGCTCCAGTCTGTTCATCTCTGCATTTTGCAGGTGTGTAAACTGAGGCCGGGGGGGAGGGGGGAATGACAGGCCTCAGAAGGTCTAGTGAATTTGCGGAATGTTGAATCTTGAAGGAGCTACAGTCTGTTCATCTCTCATTTGGAAGAGGTTTGTTCACAACAGAGACTGGTCCAACAGATAGCCTTCAAAGTACCCAAGACATCACCCGGTGTTTTAAATTCAGCTTTCAAATGTCTTTCCTTGTGTCTGATATCTCTCTCTGCCGCTGTAGACAGCTGCTGTCCCCACTGTTTCCCTCGTTCTGACAATATAATTCCCAAAGCAAATAAACCAATATTTTGATTAGAGCCGCCTACATTTACAAAGTTATGTGTAAGCTTTCCATTTACAAAACTGATTTTCAAACAGGATTTTAAAATGTAAAAGGGTATGTATGCACACACACACGCCTCTGAGAAAAAGGACTGTGTAACTCAAAAGTCTGCATAACACAGACGACAGTTTCCTTTTCATTGTGAATTTGTTCCCATGAACCAACATAGCTACCTGTTTTCTTCATCTAATGTGAACCCCCTGGCCACAATCCAGGTCCTTTCTGTACTGCACCTACAATGTAGATGGTTAAATAATAGTCTGAGTTGTCATTCTCTGGCCCCAGGCTGAGAATGCAATCCCAGTCTGCTTTTTTGGATTTGAATATTTCTGCCCGCCTACAGTTCCCAGACATTAGCAGGACTATTTTACCAGCGGAGAGAGAGCATTCAGCAGAGGCAACAGCAATGCGGCTGATTGCACCAGGGTTGCATCAGCTGTGGGTGTACGAAGGGAAACCTCAGCTCTCAATCGCCTCCGAAGGGCTAAGGAGGGGGGGATTCCATGATTGGCTTCAGCAACTGTCTATCTCAAGCAAGGCGGAGAATTCAGTCCTACTTCTTATAGTTGGCTGCTTAGGCTGAGACCAGAGTCAGGGCGTGAACAAAATGCATTAAAGGAACTCCTTTTGAGTGCATTTTATTTACATAACATTAAGCAGGCTTTTGCATCGTTTGTCAGGCAAGCTATATAAGGATCTGGTACTATGCTGAAGAGAGTGAAATCTAAGAGTTACGAGCAAAATGAAAAGAGCAAATTTTGAGTCCAGTGGCACCTTTAAGACCAACAAAGTTTTATTCTGCTACTTCAGACCAACACGGCTACCTACCTGAATCTGAGCAAAAAAACCCAAAAAGGAGCCCAGACAATTTTTTACCAAACAGGGCTACCCTTCTGAAACTAGGCAGGAGGATCTCTGCACATATTGACCTGAAATGTATAGGAAGGTACTGAAAGCAAATAGTTTGCGCGCACACACACACACACACAGAGAAAGTCTTTTCAGGTTTGTCACATCAAGATACTGTTGTCCCTATCACTGCCGTCAGTTTGCAGAAATCTGACCCTTACCTGTAAGGTAACAGGGTAACAAGATCCATTTGGGTTTATCCAAATTAATTTGGGACTCAACTTCAGAATTCAGATTTTCAACTCTGTGCCCAGACCCACTGTAATCACACTATGAGGCTGCAGTGCAAAATGTAGGTTTCACCAGCATCTCCTGAGATGGGGCAGCTGTCCAGGCCCAGAACCTCTGGCGGAGACCAATTCTTCTGACTCCCACCCACGCACCTTCCCACGTATGTCTGTACCCACGTTCCCAACTGCCCAGAGTCATGGAGGAAGGGCACGTGGGTAGTGCACAGTGGTGGCACTCCAGGTGGCAATGGCAGCAGCACTCCCAGCTGCATACCCTGGTCAGTGTTTTAAGGGAAGGGTGTGCAAGTGGTGCAGGCAACTGAGCATGAGCAGTGGGGAGGGCTTCTGAGTGGGAGAAGGAATGCACAGGCAGGTGAGGAGCATGTGGGGGTAGGGGGGGAAAAGCATTGGGGGCGGCTTGGGCATCGTTTGCCTGGTCCCCCCCAAACCTGGAACCGGCCCTGCTTGAGAATTTTTGTTTTGCAATATATGTGAATACTCAATTTGTGTCAACAGCACTCACATTTGGGTAGTGAAACTAGGGATCCCGTTGAAACAAAAGCCCCAGTGGGGGAGGTTAAAATGTTAGATCTGGCAAAATGCTGAATTGTTAAATTTGGAATCTGAATTTGGTGAGTTGGTTACAAACTTGCTCTCTTGAAACTTGCAGCAGCCAAATCGCTCACTTACAACTTTAATGGCAGTAGCTCACCAAGTAGAATTTTTGCTCACAAGACTCCACAGCTTAGAGGGAGCATTGAAGGTGTCATAATCTGGTACCACAACCACTTTTTCCATACTGTTCAAGCATTCCTGGGGAACAGAAATCTACCTAGTACATTTCTATCCCAAGGAGCTCAGATTAGCAGCATACATAATTCTTTGCAATTTTATTCTCACAACAACCTTGTAAAGCAGGTTAGCTGAGAGGCAGTGACTAGTTGAAGGTCACCCACTGAGCACCATGGTTGAAAAGGGGATTTGAACCCAGATCCTAGTACACCACTAACCATCGCTTTTGGCTGCCTATGTAGTTTGCAATAATGGAGGTGATGGGCAATCTATGGCAATGACATACTGATGGATTTTCTAAACTACTTGTGTTTTTGATGCTGCTCATTTAACCACTTTTGGAAAAGGATCTTAGCAGGAAGGAACCAGAAGACTGTCCATCTCTATGAATCAACATCCCCTAAGTAAAACATTACTATCCCAGTTTACCTTCGTCTGTGGGTGAATCCAGGGGTCGTTTCGTAGAAAAAGAGCTAGGGGAACTCATTAGCATAACTCATTAGCATATGCCACACTCTCTGACATCACCGGAAGTGTGTCATAAGGTCACACCCCCTGCCATCACCGGAAGTGTGTCATAAGGCCACACACCCCGCCCCCAACGGTCCCGGCCGCTGCCGCCGGCCTTGCAGCTCCACTGCCGAGCCCCACAAGGGGCCCTGCAAGGCCGGCGGGAGTGCAAGGAAGCCCCGCGAAGGCCCTCCCTGGCCCCAGGCAGGCAGGGGTGGGGAGAGGCAGGGAGGAAGCAACTTACCCTCCCTCTTC